>NC_133327.1:179799122-179971770 GCF_042186555.1 Aquarana catesbeiana | reverse complement strand
TGAAACCAGTCACTTGCCCCAGCACACAACCCCCCCCCCCCATTTTATTACATTTATATAAGTGGTATAAAACCAGTTGGTTTCTATATAAAATAAAAATGTCACTTGGATTTTTTATAGTAATGTAGAGAGAGAGACTTTACTGTACTTGCATTGAAAACTACTGAAGAAGCTGTAAATTGCTTCCATGTTTTTCCCTCTGTTAATTATTCCCATTATTTTTATCTACATCTTATGAACATTTTCTAGCTATTTAGCCAGCGGCTGCTAATCACAATGGCGGCTCAGTGCTGTCTGCCCCTTTCAAATATAACTGGTAATATGTAAATGGCCCAGAAGAAAGGGAAAGTTGTTCGTTCTTTGGCGTGAACAAGGATCTCTTGTATAATTCACAACATGTGAAGTGAGGAGTCACACTTAACCTCCTTCCCCTCTCATATGATCAGCTTTATGGGGTCTGTCTTTGTCTTAGGCGTGGTGAGTTTTTTGCATGTGGACTTCATTCTCTCCTTCTGAAACCAGAAAACCTAAAAGGGCTTCCAGTGACATGATTTTTGGAACCAGTGTTATCAATACAGTGGAGACCTCAAAATCATTAAAGTGATATTAAAGGTAAAAATATAACAAACATGTTATACTTACCTGCTCTGTGCAATGGATATTGCACAGAGCAGTGCCGATCCTACTCTTCTCGGGTCTCCCACTGGCCGTGGGGGCACTTGTGCATGCTCGCTCCCAAGCCCAGCTCTGTGTGTCAATAAGACACACAGATTAGGGCTCGGCCCTGTTTACTGGCTGTTATTGACCGCAGCAGAATCAGGCTCAGGAAAGTATTAAGGAGGGTCTGCAGAGGGAGCTGCATAATTGAAATGGTTAGAAAAGGCAGAAGGTTGTTTTATCTTAATGCATTCTATGTAGTCCCCCTAATACTTACCTGAGCCCCTTCTAGATCCAGCGATGTTGCAGCAGCATGTCGACTGAGTGGGACTCCCCTCCTCGGTGGACAGCAGCGCGGTGCCATTGGCGCTCTCAGCCATTCAGCCAATGAGAAGCTGCTTGCTGTGGGGGTACTCAACAGGAGGGAGGGGCCAGGAGCACAGAAGAGGGACCTGAGAAGAGGAGGATCCGGGCTGCTCTGTGCAAAAAAAAAAAAACACTGCACAAGACAGGTAAGCATATATGTCTCCTTTTTTTAACAATAAAAAAAGGAGACTTTACAATCACTTTAAGGTTTTTTTTACCTTCACGCATAGAATGTATGAAGGTAAAAAAACCTTCAACCTTTACAATCACTAATCTAAAAGGCTCCTAGCCTTATTTGCAAGGTGTGTTTTGTCCGTCCAGTCAAAATAAACATTTCAATGGCTGGTGGACACTACTCAAAGATTCCCCTACCTACTTCTTATCCTTAGTGCAAAATGCCAAAACTTTATTTGGATAGAGTGGTGAAAGTTTAGAACCCCTGCCAAGCTTTTATAGCTGTCTTTATCTTAGTTGGATCAAGTTACTTTGCTTGTCTCGGTGATCACTCTTTCTAAAACTGGTTAAGTTAAGGAAAAATCCAAAAAATGTAAGTTGTCCCCAGAGCAGGAATAGAGAGAGTCTACCAATGGGAACACTTAAAGCGGTAGTAAACTGCTTAAAAAAAAAACCTGCAAGACAATAGCATAATGTGCTAGTATGCATTGCATACTACCACAATATGAAATACTTACCTTAGAACGGAGCTCCCGCAGTGTGCCTGGTCAACGCTGAGGGAGCTGACATGTTCCCTTTGCGTTTCTTCCGGGACCGCTGACTCCGGCGCTGTGAGTGTCTGGAGCCGCGATGATGTCACTCCTGTGCATGTGCGCTGGAGCCCTTTGTCCCGGCAGGATGCGCCACTGACGTGAGCGACTGCATGCAGGGTCAATATCTCTTAAACCTTGCAGGTTTAGGAGATAGTCTTTTTACCTACAGGTAAGCCTTATTATAGAATTACCTGTAGGTAAAAATTACCAAGCGGGTAATACAACTGCTTTAACTAAGAGATGGTATCCTTCACTTTAGAGCATGGGTGTTCAACCTGTGGTCTTCTAGCCTTGAGGCATTGCAAGGCTGACAGTTGCAAGCATGACTTCCAAAGGCAGGGGCATGATGGGACTTGCAGCTTTGCAACAGCTGGATGGCCGCAGGTTGAGCACCCGTGCTTTAGAGAGAATTCTTTTTATTTCCTGTTGTCCATGGGACAGGATGGGAAAGTGATTGTTCCGTTGAGATTTACTTTCACTTGGAAAGTAATTTTAGAATCATTTTCCCAAAAGATAGGATCTGCATTTGTGACCTCTGCGGTGTGATCCTTTTCTCATGGTTTTTAAGATGGCATTCAGCAGTGAAACCAGGTGACTTCTTGATAACCAGAGTAGCTATACAGACATATACCTGCCTAAAACTGTGCAAAGGTTTTAGGCATGTGTGAAGAAATGCTGTAAAAAAAAAAAAGAATGCTTTCAAAAATCTATTTTTAACTTTGTTTCTTTTTATCAATTTAAAAAATGCAAAATGAGCGAACAGTAGAAAAAACTAAATCAAATCAATATTTGTTGTGGCTACCCTTTTTGGCTTCAAACCAGCATCAGTTCTTACACTTGCATACTTTGTACACTTGCACAAAGTCAGGGATTTTGTAGGATTCCCGTCAGGTGCATGATTAACCAATTATACCAAGCAGGTGCTAATGATCATCAATTTCATATGTATGTTGAAATACAATCCTTAACTAAAACAGAAACAGCTGTGTAGGAGGCTTAAAACCGGGTGATAAACAGCCAAACTCTGTTACTAAGGTGAGGTTTTACACACCATGGCAAGACTGAGCGCAGCAAGACACAAGGTAGTTATTCTGCATCAGCAAAGTCTCTCCCAGGCAAAGATTTCAAAGCAGATTGGGGTTTCAAGATGTGCTGTTTTAAGCTCTTAAGAAGAAGCACAAAGAAATGGCCACCATTGAGGACCGTAGACGCAGTGGTCGGCCTTGTAAACTTAATGCAGCAGATGAGACACATCATGCTTACTTCCCTTCAACATCAGAAGATGTCTAGCAGTACAGTCATCACAGATCTGGCAGAAGCAAGAAGGACTCTGGTACACCCATCTACTGTCCGGAGAAGTCTGGTCAGAAGTTGTCTTCATGGAAGAATTGCAGCCAACAAGCCATACCTCCGACATGGTAACAAGGCTTAGTGGCTTAACTATGCATAAAAACATGGGAACTGGGGTGCAGAAAATTGGCAGCAGGTGCTCTGGACTGATAAGTCAAAATGTGAAGTATTTGTAGAAGGAGGCAGTTTCTTTGTCAGAGGGCTGGAGAGCTGTAAAATAAGTGTCTGCAGGCAACAGTGAAGCATGGTGAAGGTTCCTTGCAAGTTTGGGGCAGCATTTCTGAAAATGAAGTTGGTGATTTGGTCATGAGCAATGATGTCCTCAATGCTGAGAAATACAGGCAGATACTTATCCATAATGCCACACCATCAGGGAGGTATCAAGAACAAGGAGTCCTGGAAGTGATGGTTTGGCCCCACAGCGCCCCAATCTCTACGTCATCGAATCTATCTGGGATTACATGAAGAGATAGAAGGAGTTGAGGCAGCCTACATCCAGAGAAGATCTGTGATTAGTTCTCCAAGATGTTTGGAACAACCTACCTGCCAAGGTTTTTCAGAAACTGTGTGCAAGTGTACCTAGAAGAATTGATGCTGTTGTGAACGCAAAGAATGGTCACACCAAATATTGATTTCATTTGAATTTCTCTTCTGTTCATTTACTTTCCATTTTGTTAATTGATAAAAAATAAACTAATTACACTTCTATTTCTGAAGGCATTCTCCATTTACAGCATTTTAAATGGCCGCTCAGGTTAAAGGCAGCTGGGTGGGGGTGTAAATTATCCTTCCCTGTCATGTTGGGTGGCAGTGAATGGGGCTGTGCTGCAACCATGTATAATTCAAGCAGTTACGCTACAGTGGTGTGGCACTTAGAAGTTGAGGACATCTCCTCCTTGGTGCCTGTTAGACACCTCTGAAAAACGATCCACTGCTTCAGAGGGGTGGCAAAAGCTGGTGTATGTGTAAACCTAGCTATAAAGAGAGAAGAAAAGAGTGAATTCTAAGGCTTCCTGTATCAATTCATTAGAAAGAGCGATAAGGGAAAAATTATGCAATGATGTTTATTAGTTTCATCATTTGGTGTATTCTTGCAGTGTCTGTATATTGTGTTTTCAGTATGTGGGTATTTTATAATCTGAGCAATTTTTCTGTGTTTAGGACAATTCGAGTATGGCTGAAGAGGGACAGCGGGCAGTATTGGCCAAGTATCTACCACACCATGTCATGTAAGTTCAGCTGATACTCTACCTATACCCTACCCACACTATAGCTCATAGCAACAAATCAGAATCAGGTTAGTGACTTTAAGCAGGTGTCTGATAACCCACATGATCCATGTTATTCCATTGCATACAATGGCAAGAAAAAGTTGCTTTACCACTTCAGCCCCAGGAAGATTTTACCCTCTTCCTGACCAGAACACTTTTACAATTTGGCACTGCGTCGCTTTAACTGACAATTGCGGGGTCGTGCAATGCTGTACCCAAACAAAATTTGAGTCCTTTTTTTCCCACAAATGGAGCTTTCTTGGTGGTATTTGATCACCTCTGCGGTTTTTATTTTTTGTGCTATAAACAAAAAAAGAATGACAATTTTGAAAAAAAAAAAAAACATTTTTACATTTTGCTATAATAAATATCCCCAAATTAAAAAAAAAAAACACATTCCTTCATCAGTTTAGGCCACTATATATTCTTCTATATATTTTTGGTAAAAACAATCGCAATAAGCGTATATTGATTGGTTTGCGCAAAAGTTATAGCATCTACAAACTATGGGAAAGATTTATGGCATTTTTTTAAATATTTTTTTTACTACTAATGGCGGTGATCTGCGTTTTTTTTTTTTGTTTTGTTTTTTTGTTTTTTTTTGCGGTTTTGACGCTTTTTTGGGACCATTGACAATTATACAGAGATCAGTGCTATAAAAATGTCACTGGCAGGGAAGGGGTTAACACTAAAGGGCGATTAAGGGGTTAACTGTGTGTTCCCTCAGTGTGTTCTAACTGTGTGGGGATGGGAGTGACTAGGAGAGGAGACGTATCGTTTTTCCTACTTAGTAGGAACAAATGCTATGGCTCCTCTCCTCTGACAGCACAGGGATGTGTGTGTTTACACACACATCCCTGTGCTGACTATTTTTTCTTGTGTCTTTATTGAACACATCCATTAAACATTTACAGTGCAGGAAGAAAAAGTAAAGCCTGGTTCACACCTATTCAGGTTGCAGTTTGGATATTCCAGGTGCATTTTGCATTTTTCAATAGACCTTTTTGATTCATTGAAGTCTATGGAAGCAAAAAACAAGTCCCTGGCCCTTTACATAAAATGCATAGATGTGAACGTGACCCATAGGAAACCATGTTAAATGGACTGTAGTGTATTTCTTCAAAACTGAAAACGCACTAAAAAATGCATAGATGTGAAACAGGTCTATGTGATTCCATACACTACTTCAGGAAAAGCTAATTGGAGTCAGTAGTTTGTACACCTGGAGTCCAAATAATAAAATGAGTTTGATGATGCAATTTAAAGCTACTTTAATTCAGGGCTGTCTTTAAGGCAGGGCAAAAGGGGCAGCTGCTCTGGGCCTCATCATTGTTATGGGGCACAAAGCAGCTGCCTCATACTTGCCAACTATCCCAGTTTAAATTCCCTTGTCCCTTGAAGTTTTAATCTCATGCTGTGTTTCAATATCTCAGTGTGAAGTCCTGTTACTACTCAGCTCTGCCCTACTCACCTGCAGACCCGGTGTTTACATGTAAATAATCAGCATTGATATGTAAATACCTGCAGCAGTAATATGTAAATATTCACTGAGCGGCCTCAATGATATGTAAATAGAGGCGGCATTCATATGTATATTATGCCCCCCCGAGGTCATATCCACCATCTCTTCTGCTGAATGCTGCACACTGGGGAGGTAAAGGGGCATGCTTGAAAGTCCTGCCTATAACTGTGGTCATAAAGGCTGGATTCACACCTATGCATTTTTAGTGCTTTTTGCATTTTGCAGATTTGCACTACAGTCCATTTAACATTGTTTCCTATGGAACACGATCTGTAGTGCAAATCTGCAAAATGCAAAAAGCACTAAAAATGCATAGGTGTGAATCCAGCCTAATGCTGGCCATACACTATACGAAAAATCGGCCGAAAAAACGTTCGTATAGACACTTCGTTCGTTTTTCGGCAAGTTAATGGGCACAAATCGATAATCGTTTGTGACGTTTTTGTGGGGAAAAAACGAACGGGAAGTTTGGAAAATTTCTGCCGAACGTACGATAAATTGCAAGGTTAATGTGTTTCCCGTCCGAACTGTCTGCACTAGGTATATGTAAAAAAACGAACAAAAAATTATTTATTCATGTCCACTAAACAATTTATCGGCCATTATATGATGGCACGATCGTTTGCGGTCACGGTCGAACGTTCGTTTTTCGAAAATGTGTTCGGCCGATTTTCTGTATAGTGTATGGCCAGCATAAGTCTAACATCAGCCTGTTCTGCAAAGGTATGCAAATCTGAGGTGGAACCCTTTTTCAAAATAACATGGTCCCACAGCACTGTGAATTTTTGTGCATGTGAATATGCACATCTCAGCAGTTGCATGAGGGTGTCATTAACAATTAATTGCACTGCTGTGTATCTGCTAAAGGGCAGCATGTTTCTGTGGTTTCAGGAAAGCGATTTTGCATGTGTTCCCGACACACACAAATATGAACGCAGGCTAAATGTCTCAGTTACATTGGTGATCAGTGTAAATCTTCTCATTACATTGGGGCTTGGTGTACAATCCTTTCCTTTACACTAGTGGCCAGTGTGAAGGTCCCCCTTACATTGGTGGTCAGTGTAAAATCCACCACTATATACTTGCAAAAGATTTCCAGCTTTGCTCTACATGATTCAGAATTTGCCATTGTGGAATTTGGTGGTTACTGTGAATGCTCCTACTACATTAGTGGTCAGTGTAAATCCCAATTACATCTGTGTCTGGTGTAGAAACGCCTCTTATTATATTGGTAATCAGGAAAAAAAACTTGCATTTGTGGTCAGTTTTGAATCCTTCCTTACATTGGTGGTCCATGTAAATCCCCCTTATTTGTGTAGTGTAGAAATCCCCCTTTGTTGGTTGTTGATGTAAAATCCCCCATTACATTGGTTGTCAGTATAAATTCTTCATTAAATTGGTGATCAGTGTTTCCCTTTACATTGGTGGTAAGTGCAGAATTGCCCTTACACTGGTGGTCAGTGTAAATGTCCTAAGATTGGTGGTCAGTGTAGAAATGTCACCTTACATAAGTGGTCAGTACAAATCTCCTCGACATAAGTGTAAATTCCCTCTTACATGGAGGTCATTATATAATCCCCCTTACACTGGTGGTTGGTGTAAATGCTCCTATTACATTGGTGTCAGTGTTGAAATCCCTCTTTATATTGGTGGGTGGCGTAAAATACCCCTTTACATGGTGGTCAGTGCAAATCCCCCCTCACGTTGGTGGTCATTGTAAAATCCACCACTATCACTATATACTTGTCAAAGATTTCCAGCTTTGCTCTACATGATTCAGAATTTGCCACAGTGTACTGCCTCCTAACTAATCCCATTCCCCCAGCATTGCCACTGATCACATCCACCCCCCAGCATTGCCATTAATCCCCCCCCCCCCTCAAGCATTGCCACTGATCTCAGGAGTCCTAGGATCCCTAGGAGTTTTCTGTCTATTGATAGGTCCCCTCACCTGCCCAGTCCATGGTGTGCAGGCAGTGAGGAGATGATGTGCTGTAACCTTTAGCAACCAATCAGCGAGCAGTAATGATGTGCACTAACCTCTTGCAACCAATCATTGCGTGGTAAGGATATGCAGTAACCTCTAGCAACCAATCAATGCGCAGTAGTAATGTGCAGTACCTCTAACAACCAATTAGTGAGCATTACTAATGTACAGTAATCTCTAGCAACCAATCAACAAGCAGAAGTCATGTGTTGTAACCTCTAGCAAATAATCAGTGAGCCATAATGTGTGCTGTAACCTCTAGCAGCCAGTCAGTGAGCATTAATGATACACTGTAACCTCTGCCAACCAATAGCTGCCTGATCTGACTCAGGAAACTGCTAATTTCTCAGAGCAGGTGGAGAATGAAATTTCATGGGGGGGGCAAAAAAATGTTTGCCCAGAGTCCAATCAATATTAAAGATGGCCCTGCTTTGATTGATAAAAGACACTCAAACATTTTAAGATAGCTGTTCATAAAAAGCATCAGCTGGTGTGAATCATGCCTCGCAAAAAGGAGCTCTTTGAAGATCATATGATCAAGAGTAGTTCTGCGTAAGGCTGGAAAGGCATACAAAGCAATCTCAAGGTGTATAAGCATCTGTCTGTCTACAAATAGTTTATAAATGGAGACAGCTTAGTACTGTGTCTTCTTAGTAGTGGACGCCCAACCAAGATGACTCCCAGTGCACAACGCAGAATCATCAATGAGGTAATGCAGAACAAAGGCTTGACGATATCACTGTTACTGGCAAATGTCCCTGTTCATGAGTCCACCATACATACGCCTTTTAAACAGGCAGGGTACCCATGGCAGAACACCACAGAGGACAATGGCCCTAAGCATCGAAGTAAACCCACCACAGACTGGCTTTTTTTTTTTTAGAGTGGCCAAGTCAGAGCCCAGACCTTAACCCCATATAAATTCTGTGCACTGACCTCGAGAGCCGTTCACCCTGGACATCCTACAAATGTGTCTGACCTAAAGCATTTTTGTAAAGAGAAATGGTCACAAATTTCTCCTGAAATTTGTTGTACAGGTCTGATCCAGAGCTATCAAAAGCACTCGCTCGAAGTCGTTGCTGCCAAAAGAGGTTCAACCAGCTATTAAATCCAAAGGCTCACTTACTTTTTCTCCAACACTGTGAATGTTTAATGGGTGTCTTCAATAAAGACACAAGAAATTAGAATTGTTTGAGTGTTAAGCTCATTATGTCTGTCTTTTGTTGTGACTTAAGATGAGGATCAGGTCACATTTTACGTCAAATTACTGCCGAATAGCAGTTCATTCTAAGGGGGTCACATACTTTTTCCTGCCACTGTATAAAGTGTGATTTGATGGTGGATGGACAGTGCTAACTGAACAAAAATAAAAAACTATAATCTGCACGCACAAAACCATGATTCCCACAGTGTATTCACCTCAGTCATGGGTGGGTTACTTGCACAAATGTGAAGCTGCACACTGATGATCTGTGTACATCCAATAACTACTTCATTGGTCCAACTGCAACAAGGACATTTCACCCCTTGCTTAATTGTTCTTAGCGATAACTGGGAACATTGAAACTTTAAATGAATGCAGCACAGGCAGCAGATTTAGATGACAGGACAAACCCCCTTTTTTTTTTTTTTTTTTAAATCACATTTAACAAACCCTTTCAATGGTATATTTGAAAAATATTGTCTGAATACAAGACCGTAATCCCATATTTCACCTCTGTTCAAGAGCTTCCTTTTAATAAAGACCAATCCCTGCTGCTCTCTCTCCCTGAGCAGGTGACGGGTCCTGTAGTGGGTGGAGCCTACTGGGTCCCTCCCACAGCTCTTCTCTGCACAAGCTATGCATAGTGATTTATGTCACTACTATGACTTGGTTTGCAAAAGGATTTGGACAAAAAGTAGATTTATATAATTTGCTGAGGAAAAGATTTAAGTCAATATGTGCGCAAAGTTCAGTTTTAACCACTTGCCGACGGACTCCTGTACATATACGTCGGCACTTTGAAGATGGATATCTCGGTAACGGCAGCAGCTGCTGCCACAACTGAGGTATCCATCTCTTCAGGAGCCAGTCGTGTTTACGATAATGATGGTCTCTGCGGCGGATTCGCCGCAAGATCACAGTT
This sequence comes from Aquarana catesbeiana, assembly GCF_042186555.1. NCBI lineage: Eukaryota > Metazoa > Chordata > Amphibia > Anura > Ranidae > Aquarana > Aquarana catesbeiana. The sequence continues at coordinate 179,961,724 of NC_133327.1, read as the reverse complement.
ATCGGTGGCGGGAGAGGGCCCCCCCTCCCGCCGCTCTCCCGCGCCCTCTGCCACTTACCGGAGCCATCAGCAGAGGCAATCGGGTCCTATCCGTGGCTGGGTATGGAGACGAGTGAGGCTAAGATGGCCCCCACCCGTCTCCATACCATAGCAGGGCGGAAGCGACGTCAAAACGTCACTTCCGCCCATACGTCTTAAAGCGGGGGTTCACCCACACCGCCAAAAAAAAAAAAAATATTAAAAGCCAGCAGCTACAAATACTGCAGCTGCTGACTTTTAATACATGGCCACTTACCTGTCCCAGGGTCCAGCGATGTCAGCAGGGGACGCCGAGAACCCGCTCGGTTCTCGGCAGCTGCCGCCGCCATCCTAGGTGAGGGAATCAGGAAATGAAGCGTTGCGGCTTCACTTCCCGGTTCCCTACTGCGCATGCACGAGTCGCGCTGTGCGTCCCAAATGGTCCCCGCTCTCTCCTGGGAGCTGTGTGTTCCCAGCAGACAACGCGGTGGGGACGGGAAGAGGCATAGACTCCCATGGGAGTCTATGCCGGAAGTGGGTGCAAATACCTGTCTTAGACAGGTATCTGCACCCCCCCTCCCCCCTGAAAGGTGCCAAATGTGACACCGGAGGGGGGGAGGGTTCCAAAAAGCGGAAGTTCCATTTTTGTGTGGAACTCCGCTTTAAAGGCAAATTTTTTTCAATGTCATTTTTTCAAATGACAATTTTTTTTTTTAATTGCATTTTAGTCCAAATATGAGATCTGAGGACTTTTTGACAACAGATCTCATATTTAAGAGGTCCTGTCATGCTTTTTTCTATTACAAGGGATGTTTACATTCCTTGTAATAGGAATTAAAGTGACCCAATTTTTTTTTTTTTTTTTTTTTAAACAGTGAAAAAATAAATAAAATCAAGTAAAATAAATAAGAAAAATTTTTTTTTTTTTTAAAGCGCCCTGTTCCGACGAGCTCGTGCGCAGATGCGAACACTTATGTGAGTAGCGCCCGCATATGAAAACAGTGGTCAAACCACACATGTGAGGTATCACCGCGAACATTAGAGTGAGAGCAATAATTCTTGCCCTAGACCTCCTCTAACTCAAAACATGTAACCTGTAGAATTTTTTTAACGTCGCCTATGGAGATTTTTAAGGGTGAAAGTTTGACGCCATTCCACGAGCGGGCGCAATTTTGAAGCGTGACATGTTGGGTATGAATTTACTTGGCGTAATATTATCTTTCACAATATAAAAAAAGGGGTAATTTTACTGTTTTTTTTTTAATTCAAAAAAGTGAATTTTTTCCCAAAAAAGTGCGCTTGTAAGACTGCTGCGCAAATACGGTGTGAAAAAAAGTTTTGCAATGACCGCCATTTTATTCTCTAGGGTGTTAGAAAAAAACAATATATAATGTTTGGGGGTTCTAAGTAATTTTCTAGCAAAAAAAAGTTTTAAACATGTAAGTGCCAAAATCTCAAACTGAGGCTAGTCTTTAAATTGCAGACCTAATAAGAGAAGTTCATTACATGCTTTTTAAAATGTGTTCTGGCACATGCTGTGTCTGATTTTGTAAGTGTGGCATAAAAATCCTTGACACTGCCCATGTAAAGCTGTGCTCAGTGGAGGGTCCCATGGCAGTATTGTCACGTGTCCCCCTTCCCTTCTGCTCTTATTGGCTTCCTGGCATTCATGCCAGTACCTCCTTTCTGCAGGCCTGTCTTTGCAGCACTTTACACTTCCTGTCAGCTGTGTGGCACTCTATGAGGCAACAGGTGCAGCCACAAAACCCATGAACAGGAATGTGCTCTTAGTCTGTGCTGGCAAATAAGCTAAGCAGGTTTCTTGACTTTTGCATAAGCTGCAGTGTTAAAAGAGAAGTGGATTTTTTTTTTTTTTTTTTTAAACTGCATCAATACAGGGCACTTTCGCCCCCTTCCTTCCCAAGCCAATTTTCAGCTTTCAGCGCTCTCGTATTTTCAATGACAATTGTGCGGTCATGCTACGCTGTACCCAAATTACATTTTTATCATTTTGTTTGCACAAATAGAGCTTTCTTTTGGTGGTGTTTATTCATGACTCCGTTTTTTTTATTTTTTTTTTGCGCTATAAGTGAAAAAAGAGTGGAAATTTGGAAAAAAAACAATATTTTCTTTATTCTATTTTAAAAGAAATCCAATAAAATCGAATTTTGGGATAAATTTAAGCCAAAATGTATTCTGCTACATGTCTAGTAAAAAAAAAAAAAAAAAAAAAAAAAATGTGTATAATAATTGGTTCGTGTGATCACGGACAGATGTACGCAAATGATCATGTACAGATGTGCGCAGGTGATCACGGACATATGTGGGCAGATAATCATTGGGACATGATTTTACTGGGATGATCAGTGTGTAAAAAAGCTGTAAAAAAAAGCTCATACTCACTGTTCACCAACTGGCTGCAGCGATCCGCTCTCCTCTCCTCACCGACAACTAATGTGTGAGGAGAGCCGATCGCCTAGCAACCGGCTCTCTGTTAACATCACATGACAACTGTGATTGGACACGGCCGTCATGTGATTAGGAGGGCCAAACATAGAGCCCTCCTGCCAATCTGAGATGCACCATGTCTGGGTTACACAAGCGCATCGGGGTTGGAAACCACAAAGGTTTCCAACCCCTTTAAGGCCTCATGTACACTACAGATACTAAACTGAAGTTTTGGAGCAGTTGGGCGTTTTTTCCATGTACATGTACACAGTCGTTTATAGGAGTTTAGAGGCAGTTGAGTTTACTGGCATTTTTTTGAAAGCAGAAAAATCACGTTCAGGACTTTTAGTTTACCGGCAATTTAAACGTCAAATGCTTGTAACCGCGTGTTTGCATTTATAATTTTTAAACCTAAAAATGTTGAAAAAACACATTTCACCACATGTTGTTGCCTGCATCAATGGGTGAGTCCAGTAGCAACGAACTCTGGTCCTCTCACATAATTTCTCTACGTCTTCGGAGCCTCAGCAACATCGGGAACATTTCCTCACACATGCTCATGATGGGATCCATAGTGAAAACACAAAAAATAGGACTGCTATCTACAAGCACACTTCTCTCTCTGCTGCTGCTCTTCTCTCACAGAATGGCTGAAATAGTTAATAATTGGCTTGTTTTTCATGCATTGTGGGCATTTGGTAGGGTCACCTGAGGTTACCTTTGAAAAAAAATTTTAACCTCAAAAGCTCATAATTGCTGCTAAACTCGCATAAACTCAGTATGTAAAAGCTGTAGAATGAACGTTTTTCACCATTGGTTTCTAGCTGTTTCCAGTGTTCAAAAAAGGGTTTTCAACTGCCCTGTGTACATGAGGCCTAAAACTTTCATTTCTTTGGAGAACTATGTAAATGGAAGAAAAGATTTCTGTGCTTTTGGGTGGATTGACGTGGATAAAGCTAAACAAACCTTGTAATATCCTGGAAAGTTGGTTGTCAACTAACAAGCAGTAATCTCATCAGCTGGATAGTTCCTGGGTTTTAAATCTTTGTACTCCATCTGAAGGAAGTCATTATTATTGCGAAGTCCAGAAATATCTGGTACTGGTGATTTTTCAGTTGCCATGTCTGTCATAATGACAGTCAAGATCTCTTCAGGATTCTCCTTTTTAAAATGACCAGTACCTTTTTAAACTACTTGAAGTCCGGGGATTTTTTTATTGATTTTTTTTAATTCTCACATACAGTTGCGCTCATAAGTTTACATACCCTGGCAGAATTTGATTTCTTGGCCATTATTCAGAGAATATGAATGATAAAACAAAAACATTTTTCACTCATGGTTAGTGTTTGGCTGAAGCCATTTATTATTCCGTCAACTGTGTTTTAATCTTTTTAAATCATAATGGCAACAGAAACTACCCAAATGACCCTGACCAAAAGTTTACATACCCTGGTGATTTTGGCCTGATAACATGCACACAAGCTGACACAAAGGGGTTTGAATGGCTATTAACCACTTACCGACCGCCGCACGACGATGTACGTCCAAACTTTGGCGGCGGATATCGTTGTTATGGCAGCAGCTAGCTGCCATAACCCCGGTATCCCCGTTTTCGTGCAGCGGCTGGCTTTCAGATAAAAGTGGTCACTGTGGCGGATTCGCCACAAGATCACTTTTATCGGTGGTGGGAGAGGGCCCCCCCCTCCCGCCGCGATCCGGTGCCCTCCGCCACTTACCGGAGCCGTCGGTAGCGGCGGAGGCTAGCGCATCCTCCTCTGTGGTGTGTCTGGAGACGAGTGAGGCTAAGATGGCGCCCACTCATCTCCATGACACTGCTGGGCGGAAGCGACGTCAAAACGTCACTTCCGTCCACGCCTCTTAAAGGCACCACATTTTTTCAAATGTAATTTTTTAATTGACTTTTTTTTTTTTTTTTTTTTTTTTTTGCATTTTAGTGTAAATATTAGATCTGAGGTCTTTTTGACTCCAGATCTCATATTTAAGAGGTCCTGCGATGCTTTTTTCTATTACAAGGGATGTTTACATTCCTTGTAATAGGAATAAAAGTGACACCATTTTTTTTTTTTTTTTTTAAACAGTGTAAAAATAAATAAAATATTGTAAAATAAATAATAAAAATAAAAAAAATTTTTTTTTTAAACCCCCCCCCCCCGTCCCGACGAGCTCGCGCGCAGAAGCGAACGCATACGCGAGTAGCGCCCGCATATGAAAACGGTGGTCAAACCACACATGTGATTTTCTCCAAAAAAAAGTGCGCTTTTAAGACCGCTGCGCAAATACGGTGCAAAAAAAAGTATTGCAACGACCACCATTTTATTCTCTAGGGTGTTAGAAGAAAAACCATATATGTTTGGGGGTTCTAAGTAATTTTCTAGCAAAAAAACCTGTTTTAAACATGTAAACGCCTATAATCCAAAACGAGGATGGTCCTTAAGTGGTTAAAGGTAACCATCCTTACCTGTGATCTGTTTGCTTGTAATTAAAGCACCTGAAAACCACCTCAGTGTGAAAGGGGTCTAATGGCCCAAGGACAGCAAGTAGATAGGCAGAGTTTGGCTTAGGCCCCTTTCACACTGGGGCGGTTTGCGAAAATAGCGCCTGCAAACCGCCCCTAAACAGCCTCAGCTGTTTGTTCAGTGTGAAAGCCCGAGGTATACGAGGGGTTTTAACCCTTTTTTGGCCGCCAGCGGGGGGTTAAAACCGCACCGCTAGCGGCCGAATACCGCGGTAAAACAGCGCTAAAAATAACGCTGTTTTACTGCCGACGCCCCCTACCGCCCCAGTGTGAAAGGGGCCTTACAGAAATAGTTGATATGCATGAGAAACAAGAGTTTTTGAAGCTTTTCAGAACTGAAGAAACTGAATGTAACAAAATGTTAAGGAAGGACATTTAACTGCTCACTTACTGGTGTGCTGCCTCTTAGCCTATAATGGAAGCAGCGTTGACCTTTACATATATACCATGAACCTAAATGCAGATGGTACCGTATCCTTGTAAAGCTAGTTTGGTGTATACACTAAATGGATTTGTTGATGAAAAAACATTGATTCATTACTTATATTGAATTCTAACTCTATGTGGTATAGCAGAAATAATACCTAGAGTACTGCTTTGGAAGACCCTTTGAGTGACACTTTTGAGTGTCCATTTTTTTTTTTTTTTTTTTTTAGTCTTTTTAAGACAATTAAACACTTTTGGGATTACAGTAGTAATATTTAATTGTCTGTCTTCTTTCAGCTCCATGTTCAGCATTGACATACCACCATGAGAGCAGGAAGATTTTTGTGGGACAGGATAGTGGAGCCAATGTGGTGAGTCAATCTATTCTATTGTTGCCAATACAGTTAGAACTGAGTTGGATAATCGGCAGCACAGAAAATGCAAAGTGTTGCCCTTCATATCAAGCCTTTTAACCACGAAAGCTTATATGTGATTGGCTACTGTAGGCAGTAGCTCTGCTTTTTCTACCTGATTAGTTACTGTGGGCTGTAGCTCTGCTTTTTCTGTTTTCCTTTTCTGCTTTTTTCCCTCCCTGAAACTGGTTTTAGTTTTGCTCAGATAAATACAGTTAAAGCGGTGTTCCGCCCAAAAAAAAAAATTAAAAGCCAGCAGCTACACATACTGCAGGTGCTGACTTTTAACAATAGGACACTTACCTGTCCTGGAGTCCCGCAATGTCGGCACCTCAGCTGATGTTTCCATCAGCTGTCGGGTGCTGCCACCGCCGCCATTGCGGGTAAGGGTACCCAGCAGTGTAGCCTTACAGCTTCACGCCAGGAACCCTACTGCGCATGCGAGAGGCCCGCTCCTCTCTCCTACAGGCCCGGTGACAGGGGGAGGAGGAGGCAGCCCCGCGGTGATGTCACAGGCCATGGCCTGGACTCCCGGAAGTGGGAACAGGATACCTGTCAAAGACAGATATCCTGTAGCCGCCCCGAAAGGTGCCAGTTGTGGAACCGGAGGGGGAGAGGAGACAAATGAGCGGAAGTTCCACTTTTGGGTGGAACTCCGCTTTAAACACATTCATGAAGCAATTAGAAACATAAGGGCTTATGCACATGGCTGCAAGAGGGCAGTATAGTGTACATTCAGGTGTAATTCTCTGTTCAGCCCGCTGCCAGCAGCCTCGAAAGCAGACTGTTAAAGGATAATCCTTACATGGGGAATGAGTGAATACCATTTGCACTGAGGATATCCTGAGTGGAGTGTCTGGGAACATCTTGCTATCCAAGCACAGAGACCCGGGGCTGGGGAAAAAGCCACAGCCATTTGTAATCTCCTTAACAAGAGATCTAGCAAGCTGGTAAGCGGCAGTATTATTATTGGTGGAGGATCTTTCCTGTTTACCCTGTCACATCTTCTTGGGTGTCGTGGTTTCATGTCACTACGGAATAGAGGGTTGAGGAATCATCATTTGAACTGTCACTTTGAACTACCGTATTTATCGGCGTATAACACGCACTTTTTTCCCCTTAAAATCAGGGGAAAATCGTGGGTGCGTGTTATACGCCGATCCCGCTCACTGTGAAGGCGAGAGGAGTAAGCGCTGCCGAAATACATATAGCCGAGTGTACTGTGTACTCGGCTCCGCTCGCAGTCATGCCCAGTCCTGCCATTGGACCTGTGTTATGTCCATCTAGGAGCTGGGCCAAGGGGGCGGGACTGCGAGAGGAGCCGAATGGAGCTCTATTACTTAGAGAGTTCATATCTTTATTATGTCTGATCTACGGTTAATATTCACAAGTTACTATAGTTTGACCACATCATTTATTCAGCGCATCTTTTTTCTTTTTTCATTTTGTCAGTGTAAGCTGTCTGCCCATACATCATACAGTCAGGCTGTTTCCCACTGACATGAAGAATTAATGAACTACCACAGCGCTCAACAGAGCCATGATAGTTCATTGAGCACTCCAAGCCGACAGCCGCAAAGGATGTTGGTAGTTGTACATTTATTCACAGAACCCTGTGAATGAATCCAGGTGGGCAGAGTGCCGCACGGTCGCGTTTTCTTCAAATTGTGTCAGCAAGTGGGAAGAGAAGATTCTCCCCCACTCACTGCCTAGAGGGGGGGGTGCATTTGTAACATGTTACACCCTGAATATGTTACAAAAGGTGAACTTATCCTTTTAAATGTTACTATTTGATCACAAGCATGTCTGTCAAATTACAGTGTATTTCCTACACAGCACACCCCAACATATATTTTATGAGGCATAATGAGTCTTTTGACAATGTCATTTTTTTTTTTTTCCCACAAGTTTTTGAAAAATGTGGAAAACAACAACAACAAAAAATTTACAATCGGGCTGGACTTTGGAAACCCCTGGTATATTGAATCTGCTTAAAGAGGTTGTAAACCTCTGAAAAAAAATTCCAAAAAATAAAAATCTGAAAGACGAAGGTATAATGAGCTAGTATGCATCGCATTGCAATGGTCCTGAAGAAGCGGGCCTTTTCTTCAGTGCGCATGCGTCGATGGCGGCAGCGTATATAGTAAATACATCCTAAACGGTGCAAGTTTAGGAGATATTTACAGTACTACAGGTAAGCCTTACTATAGGCTTACCTGTAGGTACAAATAAACAGGAAAACTTTACTTCCTCTTGAAGAATGTACCTCTTTTCCCGTAGACTCCCTGCTATGCCTTAGATTTACCTTGGTACAAAGGGACCTCATTCATATTGTCTAGAGATGTCCAAAACTTTGGGTGCTGGCATAATGTGTTTGACATTATTAATCATGCATTCCAACTTCATTGTTCTCATGGGGAAAAGACAGGACTCTTGGGAATCTTCAACCTCCCCTCTAAAAACCCTAATGAGGTGATAGTGATTTATTTTAGCAGGGAATCCTTGAACATACAGAGGTGAGAATTTGGTGACCAGTAGGAAACAGCTGTAGAACAAGTTTCTCAAACTCTGGTCTGTAGACTACTGGTGGTCCCTGGGCATCTCCTGCACTGTGCTGTAATTGTATGCAGTAGGTAGGGGTAAATCTAGTGACGGGAAACAGATTGCAACACAGAGCCACATCTGCCTTTTAGGGGATGATTTAGGTCATTCTTTTTACCCCCAAGCAGCGGACGTAAGCATAGGTGGCTGCTACAATTTCCATTGTTTTTAAAGTGGTCTACAGACTGTAGAGAATTGGAAAACCCCTGCTTCAGCAAAGCTTCATGAATGTCTGCCTCATGATGAAGATGTAATTATACACCTGCTATATGATGGGGAATGGCAACAGTGCTATAAACTGCGGGTAGGAATGGAAATAATTACAGTGTAATTCATTGTTAGGAATTTGTCAGATTATTTTGTGTTTGGGTTCCAACAATGTTTATATGTCAAGAGAAAAAAGAAAAAACCCAATCGCCTTGAGGAATATCAACATGTGAAACAATGTCTTCTCTGTATGCGGGAGTTTTCCCTACATTCTGTACATACATATAATATACAGTATAACTTTTTTTCTCCCTAGCCATGTTGCGATTGGGCAGCAAGCACCGATTTCCTCTTCTGCACAGATCTTACCAGTCAGGAAGTGACTTGCTGTGCCCAGTGTCAAGCTATGATGCTTATAAGCAAATAAAAGTGAAATAATACTTTGGCACGTAGGGATGATGAGCCTGCAAGCAGTGGTTCCTGTACTGACTCCGCCTCCTGAAACTCCTCCTCTCAGCACTTCTGTAGTTCAGAAGGCAGGCTCTGTGCAATGTGTAACACGCAGTGCCTACTCACAGAGCATACTGAATATGTATCCCAGAATTCAAAGAAGTAAATGTGCTGTATTCTTCAAAAAGTCAGTTTACAAACTTGATGGTCATTCAGATTAATAAGAGGAGGCTAGAAATAATTGAAATTTAATGTTGAACATGAAATAAACTTTGACCATAGATACTTTAATTCATGCACCTCCTATCCACTTGTCATTCTACAGCTGTTTCTCCCGACATCACAACTGCTCTCTGTTGCTGCTGGTATAGCCTTGCCCTAATCTCTCAAAACCAGCACACGCTGTACTCAGAAACATGATGGTGCTGTATATGCACCAATGGTAGATAATCCTAAAACCGTCCGACATTCAGCCCATGTGCACAGCAACAGATCCACAAGAAACTGGTCGATCGGTCATGACCGACTATCGGGATCTGATCGGTGACTGCTATGTGCAGAATCGCTGTATTAACATCAAAAAGGTGGTACAGCAGCTTATCCCAAGCTCTTCAGTTTGTGTGTTTGTTTTTTTGTTTTGTTTTTTTGTTCAGCCAGAAAAAAACTGCTAGTGTGTACTAGGCTTTATAGCCATTAGACAGACCCCTTTCACACTGGAGGTGTTTTTCAGGCTCTAAAGGGCTAAAAATAGCACCTGTATAGTACCTGAAAAACGCCTACCCTGCAGCCCCAGTGTGAAAGCCCGAGTGCTTTCACACTGGGGTGGTGCACTTGCAGGATGTTAGAAAAGGTCCTGCAAGCAGCATCTTTGAAGCGGTTTAGGAGCAGTGAATACACCGCACCTCCACCGCCCCTGCCAATTGAAATGAATGGACACCGCTGCCAAGTTGCCAAAAAGCGCAGCTAAAACAACAGTAAATTGCCTCTAAAACTGACAGTGTGAAAGGGTTCTTAATGAAATGGCTACTCAGTCACTTATTTTTTATTTCTGTGGTAAAGGTCTGGAAGATTAAATCCTGTGCCTATTCATTAAAGTTGATACCTTTTTAATACGTCCAGTTTCCTATTCTAATCTTTTTCTTTCTGTATTGTAGGAGTTTGTAATCTCTGATGACTTCAACAAAATGAACTTTGTGAAAACTTACCCAGGTATGTACATAATCATTATACAATTGTATTGCACAATCATTGTACTTTGTACTGTTCGTCTTTTACTGGCACAATGGAAGGCAAATGGGCTGTTCACATTGCAAAGGAAGTTGCACAGTGCAAGTGAATTTTCCCCATAGCTTAGCGATCCACTTTGCAAGGAATACCAAATCATCTACAAGGAAAATTAAAAACAATTAGCATTTTATGCTTGAGCATGATTGTGTGATGGAAGTCAGCAGGGTTTGGTCTCATTCACCAAGCTCCGGTGAAAACTCTCTTGTAAAGTGAACAGTGTTTTTGCCTTTAGTAATCAGCTCACTGTTTGGCAGCTAGTCTCACTAACGGATAATTCTCTTTTGCCCGTACAGCTCATCAAAGCCGAGTGACAGAGGTCATTTACTCTCCTGGACCTGAGTGGGTTATTAGCACTGGGCAGGATAAGTTCCTAACCTGGATGTGCACTCAGAGTGGTTCCTTGGTGGGCAGATATGCTTTCTCTGCTTGGGCATCCTGCCTTCAGTATCCTTTGGGGCCTATTGTAATTTATACCATTCCTCCTACTCTGTACAAGCTTTCAGTTAGAAAGGTGAAGGAAGTATCAATGGACTATGAGTGTACGGATTATTGCACTTGTAGTCCATTGAAACTACAAGTTCGTCTGCCACAGATGACAATGAATGGTGTAGCTGTGTGGGCCGAACAGCGCACAGTCATGTCAAATTTAAATGCAACAGTGGCTGCACGGGGTGCTTAAGAACATGTATGTTACTACTTGCAGCCTAGATACAGGAAGTTTTAATACTTATTTTGTTGGGTCACACCAACACCAACAGTTTACGCAGCCCTTAACTCATGCATTCATATCAGTCCCTGCTCTGTCCTCTGCTAACAATCTAAGGTCCCTTTTTTTTGTGCATACATATACAGTGGATATAAAAAGTCTGCACACCCCTGTTAAAGTATCAGGTTTCTGTGATGTAAAAAAATGAGACAAAGATAAATAATTTCAGAACTTTTTCCACCTTTTTAATGTGACCTATAAACTACAACTCAATTGAAAAACAAACTGAAATATTTTAGGGGGGGAGTAAAAATAAAAACTTAAATAATGTTGTTGAATAAGTGTGCACACCCTCTTATAACTGGGGATGTAGCTGTGTTCAGAATTAAGCATTCACATTCAAACTCATGTTAAATAGGAGTCCGTACACACCTGCCATCATTTAAAGTGTGTCTGATTAACCCCAAATAAAGTTCAACTGTTCTAGTAGGTCTTTCCTGACATTTTCTCAGTCACATCCTACAGCAAAAACCATGGTCCGCAGAGAACTTCCAAAGCATCAGAGGGATCTCTTTGTTAAAAGGTAGCAGTCAGGAGAAGGGTACAAAAGAATTTCCAAGGCATTCAATATACCATGGAACACAGTGAAGACAGTCACCATTAAGTGAAGAAAATATGGCACAACGGTGACATTACCAAGAACTGGACCTCCCTCCAAAATTGATGAGAAGAAAATTGGTCAGGGAGGCTGCCAAGAGGCCTACAGCAACATTAAAGGAGCTGCAGGAATATCTGGCAAGTACTGGCTGTGTGGTACATGTGACAACAATGTCCCGTATTCTTCATTTTTCTGGGCTATGGGGTAGAGTGGCAAGACGAAAGCCTTTACAAAGAAAAACATCCAAGCCCGGCTAAAGTTTGCAAAAGCACATCTGAAGTCTCCCAAAAGCATGTGGGAAAATGTGTTATGGTCTAATGAAACCAAGGTTGAACTTTTTGGCCATAATTCCAAAAGATGAGGTTTGGCGCAAAAACAACACTGCACATCACCAAAAGAACACCATACCCACTGTGAAGCATGGTGGTGGCAGAATCATGCTTTGGGGCTGTTTTTATTCAGCTGGAGCAGGGGCCTTAGTCAAGGTAGAGGGAATTATGAACAGTTCCAAATACCAGTCAATATTGGCACAAAACCTTCAGGCTTCTGCTAGAAAGCTGAACATGAAGAGGAACTTCATCTTTCAGCATGATAATGCCCCAAAGCATACATCCAAAGGAATGGCTTCACCAGAAGAAGATTAACATTTTTTGCAATGGCCCAGCCAGACTTGAATCCAATTGAAAATCTGTGGGATGATCTGAAGAGGGCTGTGCACAGGAGATGCCCTCGCAATCTAACAGATTTGGAGTGTTTTTGCAAAGAAGAGTGGGCAAATATTGCCAAGTCAAGATGTGCCATGCTTATAGACTCATACCCAAAAAGACTGAGTGCTGTAACAAAAGCAAAAGGTGCTTCAACAATGTATCAGTTTAACCACTTGCCGACCAGCCGCCGTCATTATACTGCGGCAGGTCGGCTCGTTCACGAGAATCGCCGTAGCTGTACGTCGTCTTCCTTTTAAGAGCCATAGCAGGCGTGCGCGCCTGCTGCAAGTGGCCAGCGGCCGCAATGTCTGCCAGCCACCTGCAATCGCAGAAAAAAAGAGCCAAAATGGAGATCTGTCAATGTAAACGGACAGATCCCCTTTCTGACAGGGGAGGAGAGAGCGGTCTGCTGTTCCTAGTTATTAGGAACAGCGATCTCTCTCCTCCTCCAGTCAGTCCCATCTCCCCACAGTTGGAAACACCTCCCAGGGAACACATTTTACCCCTTGAACGCCCTCTGGTGTTAACCCCCTCCCTGCCAGTGACAGTTACACAGTAATCGGTGCATTTTTATAGCACTGATCGCTGTATAAATGTCAATGGTTCCAAAAAAGTATCAAAAGTGTCCGATCTGTCTGCCGCAATGTCGCAGTCCCACTAAAAATCGCAGATTGCTGCCATTACTAGAAAAAAAATGCCATAAATCTATCTCCTATTTTGTAGACGCTATAACTTTTGCTCAAACCATTCATTTTTTACCAAAAATATGTAGAATACATAAACCGATGAAGACTTTTTTGGGGGGGGGGGGGGGGGGAATATTTATAGCAAAACGTAAGAAATATTGATTTTTTTTTTTTCAAAATTGTCACTCTTTCTTTGTTTATAGCGCAAAAAATAAAAACCGCAGAGGTGATCAAATACCACCAAAAGAAAGCTCTATTTGTGGGGAAAAAAAAGGACATCAATTTTGTTTGGGTACAACATTGCCTGCCCAATTGCCAGTTAAAGAGATGGAGTGCTGTGTCGCAAAAAATGGCCTGGTCATTATGGGGGGAAATCTTTCGGTCTGTAAGTGGTTAAGGGTGTGCACACTCAGTTAGTTGTTCAACTGAGTTGTACAGATATAGGTCACATTAAAGGTGGAAAAAGTTCTGAAATGATTTATTTTTGTCTCATTTTTTTACATCACAGAAACCTGACATTTTAACAGGGGTGTTTATACTTATATCCACTGTACCTATAAGGACCAGTTTAGATAGTAGCCAATTGAACTAGCAGATTGTCTTTACGGCGTGAGAGGGAACAAGCTTACCCAAAGGAAACCCTTGCAAGCACAGGGATAACATGCATACTCCATGCAGGTAGTGTCCTGGATGGGATTAACTCACCCCGTTTACAATTCCAGTTCTTGCAATGACTCCATAGAGGTACATGTACACACAAGTCTCTTATTGACCTGTCCAGTCTAAGCAACTGATTGGAATTGTCCTTTAACAGGTTCTAAGCTATTTTATCCAACATCAATCTCCCATTTGTATGATTCCTCATGTGTAAAAACACCACCAGCTGTGCTCGAAGTCTAATCCCTGTATCTGCCTTTTCCTGGGAAATCCAGAATTTGCATGTTGAAGAAATAACAAACACATCATACTTGCATCCACTGTGCAGCTTGTTTTGCACAGAGGGCCCCCGATCCTCGTCTTCTGGGGTCCCCCGGCGGCTCTTGTGGCTCCTCCCCACAGCAGATAACCCCCTAGGAGATGCGCTCCCCCAAAGGGGGTTACCTTGCGGGCGCACTCCTGAGTCCAGCATTCGGCGTCAATAGCCGCTGAATGTATGACTCGGCCCCGGTGCCCGCGTCATTGGATTTGATTGACAGCAGCGGGAGCCAATGGCTGCGCTGCTATCAATCTATCCAATCAAGAGCCGAGAACCCCGGGCAGAGAGACAGCGCTTCCCCGCCAGGTCAAGTTCCAGGGCTCAGGTAAGTAAAACGGGGGGCTGGGGGGCCGGTCACTGCCAGGTGTTTTTTCTTCTTAATGCATAGGATGCATTAAGGTGAAAAAACACGAGGGTTTACAACCCCTTTAATGATGATCTGTAAAGGGGTTGACGTTTTATCTTGCTCTCTATTTTTGGGTTATAATTTGTCGGTTCTATTGATACAGCTTTACTAAGGGCTAGAACTGTCTCCATGGCAACTTGCAGTTTATTAGGCGGTTAGTATTATATCTTGTCCTTTTCTGTTCTCTGTAATAAGCCAGGTGATCCTTAACAAAAGTCTTGTTCAGATACGATGAAGAAACCAGATATGCCTTTGTTGGTGATTTTTCTGGGCTGATTACACTGCTAAAGCTGGAGAAAGACACCTGTTCTGTGGTATCAACACTTAAGGGCCATGAAGGTAATCACTCAAATAACTTTATCATTTTGTCTTTAAATTGGGTGCCCGGTACTGACCAATATAGAAATTTTATATACTGTTTATAAAAATAGCATGTTACCGTGAAGTTCCTGTTCTACAGTTCATGAAGGAAGAATATCAGTTTCCTCCGAGGAAAAAGGCAGTGACAAAAGCAAGCTTGCACCATTTTAAATTGCACCTACACATTAATGCTAAAATAAAGCTATGTTAAAGGCCAAGTTCACCTTTGGGAGCATGTTGAACATTATACCCATATTTAGGGTGTAACATGCTCCAAACTTGCCCTCTGCATCCCTGATTGACCCCCCCCCCCCTCTCCCTCTCCCTGCACAGATGCGTCATTCATTTACTGGAAGTGAAGAAAATGTCATCCGCACACCAAGGATTCCTGGAAAGGATCCAAAGCTTTATTTCGTGGTCAAATGATAGATATATAGCAACGTTTCGGAGCCACACAGGGCCCCTTCCTCAGGCAAGGCTCCGAAACGTTGCTGTATATCTATTATGTGACCATGAAATAAAGCTTTGGACCCTTTCCAGAAATCCTTGGTGTGTGGATGACATTTTTTTTCACTTTGAGTCTCCGCGTTTTCCAGCTGAGGTCATTACAACACCCAGCATCATTCAACAGACGGTTTTCTTGAATGTGTGCATGGGGAACATTGTGTTTTGGATTCATTTACAGGGGTCTCTGAATGAGAAAATTACAAGTCCTATCTTCCACAGCAGCAGACGGCTTGTAGTTCTCAATGGACTGCGAGCATGCTGATTAGCATGCTTGTAGTCCATTCACACACTGTCTAAAGTTTTGTAACAGCTTGTGCAGAGATAAGGGCAACAGAGCTGCAGGCAGTGTGTGCAGGAGCCTGACATTGCATCTGTGATTCACTGATCGCAGCTGCAATGCTCTGCAGGCTCATGTGAAAAAAAAAAAAAAATAAATGCAATTTTATTTTTATTATTTTATTTTTTTTCCTTCAAAAAGGTGAACTTATCCTTTTTAATAGTTTTGCTGGGGAAGGGAAATTAGATATAGGGTTGATTTAATAAAGGCAAATAAACTGTTCACTTTGCAGGGGAAGTTGCACTATGCAGAGGACATTTTCACAGAGGTTAGTGAATGAAGTGAGGCTCTGCTGATGTCCATCATCCAATCATGTGCAAGCAAAAATGCTATTCGTTTTTTCTTATTTCTTATTATCTCCCCTTGCATGTCATTAGGTGTTCTTTGCAAAGCCACATTCACCTAGCTCTGGGAAAAACTCCTTTGCAAAGAGAACAGACTTTCTTTTCATTAGTAATGCTGCGTACACATGGTTGGATTTTTCTTCGGGAAATGTTCGATGGGAGCTTGTTGTCGGAAATTCCGACCGTGTGTAGTCTCCATTGGACATTTTCTGTTGGAATTTCCGACAAACAAAATTTGAGATCTGAATCTCAAATTTTCCGACAACAAAATCCGTTGTCGTAAATTCCAATCGTGTGTACACAATTCCGACGCACAAAGTTCCACGCATGCTCGGAATCAAGCAGAAGAGCCGCACTGGTTATTGAGCTTCATTTTTCTCGGCTCGTCGTACGTGTTGTACGTCACCGCGTTCTTGACGTTCGGAATTTCAGACTAGATTTGTGTGACCATGTGTATGCAAGACAAGTTTGAGCCAACATCCGACGGGAAAAAATAACATGGATTTTGTTGTCGGAATGTGCGATCATGTGTACGCGGCATTACACAGGATCTGAAATATTTACGTTTCCTAAGAAAAAAATACCGTTCCAAGCGTCCTTCATAGCTGGCTACATGCTTGATGACCTGGCCACTTAGTCAACAATAGATCATTGAACAGGTATCTGTAGCCAGGACTGAAGGAAGCCTGTAGTAGCACCAAAACTGCATCAGTAGAATCTCTATGAATTTGTTTCATTGACAGGTTAATATTTTAAAAAAATGTAAACTTCTCAGTCCATCAGATTTCGGTCCCACCCCTCTTTTTCATTTAGACATAGATGGGGTTATTTACTAAAACTGTGGACTAAATTATTTAATTCATTGTATCTCATAAAATACGCATTTTGAATATGTTTTGGTGTTTATAGAGGACTTTGACCATGACACATATTGCATTTTTGTTCCATTTAGGTAGCATCTCCTGTATGTACTGGGATCCCGTGCAACGGTTTCTTTTTTCAGGGTCAGCAGATCACAGTATTATACTGTGGGATATTGGAGGGAGACAAGGACGAACAATAATTCTCCAAGGACACCAGTAAGGATCATTCTTTGTCACATCCTTCCACTATTTTGTGTGTGACGCTACTCCATTCAGTTCTGTGCTGACACATGTCTGAGCTGCATGAAGATGATTCTGGCCCCAAGCCAAGCTTCAGTTTAATGTAATAGAAAGCCCTAGAGTGATGTACTCTAAGTCACTGGTTATGTACATGGCATGTGAGACAGGATGATGACCAACATCAGGACCATATTGTTATCTTTAGAAAGGTTTAGTAATTGATGGATTGAAAGGTGTGACATCACTTGTCATTAAATGGAGGGGGGTGCATGTAATTACCGTGATGCAAAATGAGTTTTGCATTGTGTGCTCATCAGTTTAAAATTGATTTAGTAAACTTTCAGAAAATCTGTAGACAATATTGGTAGACTGTATGAGAAGCCTGTAATAACTATCAATATGCTTTTTTTCTTTGCCCAGTGACAAGGTGCAGGGACTCTGCTACCTGCAGCTCACACGCCAGCTGGTGTCATGTTCTGTTGATGGAGGAATCTGTGTATGGAATATGGATATTGATAGAGAAGAGGTATGTCTTTATTTCCGTGTTGCTTTATTTGTAATCTGATTTTTAAAAACTGAACAATACCTCATGTTAGTGTTTCTTAAATTTTGGTGTGCTCTGTTCTACCATCACAGCCCACCTGTAAATCTAAAAGTTATCAGCACAGTAAAGAGGTGCTCAAACTTGCTTTACACTAAAGGGCAAACTGAATATAATGCTTCTAACATTGTAGACAAATGTCTTTTATGCTTACAGTTGAAATGACATTTTGTAGATATGCATACTTCAAGGCACAACTGTACAATCAGTCATGCTGTAATCTATGGGTATTCCAGGAAAGGGGTATCGCCTACATGTTACACTGTACTACGTTAACCCTTTCGTGACCAGAATTCACTGAAACCAAGATGCAAACGTTTACATTATTAGCACATTTGGGTATAGAAACTTTATTCACAATTGAACATTTTTTGCTCCTTTCCCTATGCCTGACTATGCTCAGCATGCAGAATCCCGTTGTTTCTAATCGTCCCCGTTTACAGTCCTACGCCCAGTAGCCCTGGGCACTAAAATTAATGTAAGTTATTTTTGAGAGTGTTCAGTCCATTTTTGTCTCATAAACTTTAGTGGAAACAATACGTGAATGTTCTCACCGAAAAACTCCTCTCCTCCCCTTGCCTAGCCCAGGAACAAACTTATGAAAGTTGATACATGTGCAAAAACGCTTGTAAACATTTCAAAATCACCAGGAATATGCTCTGCTCAGATGTGAATGCAGGCTTAAGTGGGGTACACACTATAAGAAAATTGGGCGAATGATCGTCCGATTTTCCTCGTTTCACAGGAAATATGAGCCGATGAACAAAAATTCTAGTATGACAAAGGCTTTTTTTGTTTGTTTCTGATCATTTGCAGACTTTCTTTCCTGATTTTTCTTGTAAGAAAATCATAAGAAAAGGTACACATTAAACAAAAATCGTTCATTCTGTTCCCGTACAAGATAATTTGGGGAATTGGTCCCTTTCGGAATTTTCATTTGAAAAGTCAGAATCGGCTGTCGAACATTGTGTACATACCATACGAAAATCGTACGAAAATTCTTTGGACGAAAACGTTCGCCCAATTTTCTTATAGGGTGTACAAGCCATTATTTTATGAATAATTTTCATAACTGAACTTTAACCCCAAATCTCTGTGTGCCATCCACAGTGAAGAGAGGTGCTGCTATTTGTAATAAGATTCCTTGGTAGGCATTTGGTTGGACAGATTAGGATAATATGGCAGACAAAAGTCATGCATTCATTCAAGGATTGCCAAGTAAAATCATTTGCACATTGTTGCTGAAAGGTTTCCTTTCCCATTTGAATTCCATATCTTAGAGTTTTTCCTGAATGTAGGACCCATCAAAGCAAACACTGCAGTTTAAATTGAAATGCACTTTCTCATGCTTGCCAACTGTCACTCTGGTAAAGAAGCTTTTCCCCAAGCACCCAGGGTTGCTTAAAGGCCAAGTCCACCTTATGCAAAAGAAAAAAAAAATACATATATTTGCAGAAAAAGTGCATTTACTATTTTTTTCACAAATGTAACTGCAAAGCTTTGGAACTGTGGTCATTATAGGGGGGGGGGGGGGGGCGCAGGGTTTCACTTGGCAACATATCGCATATTGTACCCTTAATATAGGTGTAAAATAGTCTAGAGCATCTGCCTCTTGGCTCCAGGGGTTATTTTGGACTAAGCAGTGAATCGGAAGCAAGGAACATGACAGAGCAGGGCAGGCTCTATATGCTGGGTTTTGTTTCCTAAAGCGGAGTTCTAGCCGTTTTTTGTGTTTATTAAGTCGTCAGCTACAAAAAGTGTGACTGCTGACTTTTAAAAAACACACACTCACCTGTCCCACGATCCAGTAATGCGGGCACTCAAACCCTCGGCTCTCCCTGGCGCCGGAATTACAAGTGTGGGCACCTGGTTGTGACAGCTTCCGGCTTCACAGCCGGGTTCGCATTACGTATGCGCGAGTCGCGCTGCGCCTTCTGAATGGCTGGGCAATCTTCTGGAACCTATGACGTGTCCCAGAAGACTACAGGGAGGGAGGGGGAGAGGATAACTTTAGCTCGAGCCACCTAGGGCCCCCCAGCAAAATGACATGCCAAATGTGGCATGTCATGGGGTAAGGAGTGCTTAAAGCAGAACTTCCACTTTTGGGTGAAACTGCTTTAAAGTGTCAGAAATGGTGATTAGCTCAAAACAGACTTGGTTTATTCTGTCTTTACTTATATTTTCCTGCAGTTCACATATACTTTTGATGCATTACAGGCTCCTCAGTGGCTAGAAAGTGATTCCTGCCAGAAATGCGCACAGCCTTTCTTCTGGAACATTAGGCAGATGTGGGATACAAAGACACTTGGGTTACGACAGGTAGGTAAAGTGACAATCTCTTCTCTATAACTATTTCGAATTCTTGCATTCAATTTCACTTTGAGGGTTATTTACGACAGGCAAATCCACTTTGCACTGCAAGTGCACTTGGAAGTGCAGTCGCTCTAAATCTAAGGAGTAGATCTCTGATTTTATCATCCAATCATGTGCAAGCTAAAATGCTGTTTATTTACCTTGCATGTCCCCCTCAGATCTACAGCGACTTTACTTCCAAGTGCACTTTCAGTGCAAAGTGGATTTTCCTTTAGTAAATAACCCCCTTTGTCTTCTTGCTGATTACTGAGCAAAATTTGTCTGTTTCTTTATTTCAGCATCACTGCAGAAAGTGCGGCCAGGCTGTTTGTGGTAAATGCAGCTCCAAGAGATCCAGTTACCCCATCATGGGCTTTGAGTTCCAGGTTCGGGTCTGTGACTCTTGTTATGAAACCATCAAAGATGAGGAGTGAGTATTGGGGTGGTGGGGACAATAGAGGACACTTTTTTAACTATTGTGTGAGCTAATTGTCCTTCGTGCTTGCAAATACGTTTCTACTTTTTTTTTTTGTTTTGGTTTTTTTTTTATATATTTTTATTATCTGTCTCGTTTCTTCTGTTCTACCTGAGTGAAAAGTGGTGTTGTCTATTTTTAATATCCAGGATGTGCAAAAATGTAGCTCTTACAGAGGTGGCAGCATCTGTTGATATACACAAGAAGTTTCTTCCGAGCTTCTGGATTTGACTGGTAAAAGTCGGCACTCTTGGGTCCCAACCTGGGGCCCTTTGTCTGTGTCTTGGTGTTCACTTAGACCAGAGAAGGAAAATTAGTATTTATACTAGGGCTGAAACAACTAATCGATTAATCGACAACTAATCGATTATGAAATTAATCGATTACTATTTTCATAATCGATTAATCGGCCAGTAACATAATGGGGTTAAAAAAAACTAAAATTAGCTCTTTATAGTACAAATAGAGCAAATAATCTCTACTGTAAATAAATTATATAAATAAGTTTAGTTGGTCTACCTGACCGTGGTTTGGTTTCAACAGAAACCCTCATTTTCCACTTCTTGATTAGAGATTGAACACTGCTGATTGGCATTCTCAATTCCTTGGATATCTTTTTATATCCCTTTCCTGTTTTTTTTTACAGTTCAACTACCTTTTCCCGCAGATCCTTTGACAATGCGATTTTGACCACACAATTAGAAAATCGAACGAACGTTCTTAAAATTAAATTTTTTGTCATTTGTCGGGGAAGACATTGTTTGTTTTTTTAAATAAAAAATAGATCTCTGAGTCTGATGATATTTACCAGATTCACCCTTTAATAGTATATACAGTATATCTCCTCTAATAGTATATACAGTATATCTCCTCTAATAGTATATACAGTATATCTCCTCTAATAGTATGTACAGAATATCTCTTCTGTCTGTTATTCTCAGAGTGGATTAGATATTTTGCTCCCTAACCATATAGTTGGTTACTTATATTCACCACTGCATAGAGATGTTTAAGAATAAATTGCCTTTTTTTAAAACTTTACATATTAACTAAATTATACACCATACTTTTTTTTTAAGGTTATTAACCGATTAATCGATTAATCGAAACAATAATCGGCCAACTAATCGATTATGACAATAATCGTTAGTTGCAGCCCTAATTTATACTGACTTATAGTAGTTAAAACTGTTTGGTTTTTATTCTTTAACACAGTCCTTTTTTTTCTTTTTAAACGTGCTTTATTTACTAAATGATCCATTACAAACAAAATGTAGCAGGAAAAAATACTCCATCAGCTTAATTGTTAACACAATTAAATTAAATTAAATTACATCTGTGTTAAATTGTTAACACAATGTCCACAACAATCAGATATAAACATCAGTACTGGATGATTGAACTGATGGTTCTCTGCACATGTACAGATGCTATTTCCAAGTATTGGTCGGAACTAATTACTTGGGATGCTTTTAAGGTAGTATTGAGAGGGGCTTATATGAAACTGGTTTCAGGCCTTAAAAGCTAACAGGGAAAAGATAGCTATATTGGCTGCTGCAATGAAAAGGGCTGAGGATTCCTATGTTGATGATCCCGCTTCCTTTCATTACCAAGGGTGGGGAGCTGCTTATGAATTGGCTCTGGTGGTGAAGATTCAGAAACGCCTCCTGTACCAACAACAAAGAGTCTTTGGCACGGTGACAAAAATGGAAAAAGACTTGCCTTCTTGGCTAAGCCCATACCTAATCCCATCACTATATCTAAAATCTATGACTGTTCAGCCGTCCTGCATTCAACACAGGATAAGATTGTTACCCCCTTTTTTACAGTTTTATTCAGACCTCTATAGATCCCAAGCTCATTATACCCTACTGGAGTTTTATGAATATGTAAACTCCATAACTTTCCCTACATTATCAAGGGAGCAACAACTCTCTCTGGAAGCCCCTATTTCCATAGAGGAGATGGATCATACCCTTAAATCCTTTGCTAAACACAAAACTCCAGGACTAGGTGGGTTCCCCATAGAATGGTACCTGACGCACAAGATGCCTTGGTAACAAGATTACATTCCCTTTATTCCACTATATTTAAACAGAAACATCACCGCCTTGGTAGTATTGATCCCTAACCCTAACAAAGATCCCCTTTATTGTGAATCCTATAGACCGATCTCTGATAAATGCAGCTCTCAAGATTATTTCCAAAATCGTAGCTTTCCGCATAAATTTAGTGATTACAATGCTAATTAATCCAGGTACAACTGGATTAATTCCAAGGAGATCCACACATATCATTATACGAAGATTGTTTACTAATCTTCACTCTCCTAATACTTCATCTGTGCCTTGGGCTGTTGTAATCCTTGATGCGCATATAGCCTTTGATTCTGTAGCATGGCCGTATCTTATTTTATATTTTGGAGTTTGGATTTGGCACTAATCTTCTTACTTGGATCCGTATATGGTATGGCGAACCCTTCGCCCAATTTAGGATTAATGGTACGGTCTCCAAGCCTTTTGCGATACACCGAGGCAATAGACAAGGCTGTCCACTATCTCCAATATTAGTTGCTATAGAACCCCTGGCCCAACTTCTTTGAATTTCCTCATATCTGGAAGGGATATGGATTGGTTTGTTGGAAAACTGTAAATTGTTATATGCGGATGGCATGCTGCTTTATCTTTCCAATCCACATCTTACGATTCCCCTAGTGCTACAAATCATTACCGGCTTTGGAATTTTTTCTGGGTTTAAATTGAATTAGACTAAGCCCAGTGTGCTCGCTGTGGATTCTGCCCTTCCATTTGACTTGCCCTCAGATTGCCTGCTACAAGTTATTTCCTCATTCAAATATTTAGGGGTTACAGTGCAATTGCCAGTATCCACCTATATTGCAAATAATCTTATACCCTGCATAGCGTCCTTTAAAAACAAACTAGCTAAGTGGGTTAATTTACCATTGATGCTAATGGGTAGGGTCAGTCTCTTTAAAATGGTGTTTCTGCCAAAATTCTTCTATATTTTGTCAAATAGTCCAGTCTACATACCTAATCAATCTCCTGGAAGATTTTCTTCTTTTTTCAATTCTATGGTTCCCCAAGAATCCCAGAACCTCCCCTGAGACTACCTACATCTCACGGTGGATTGGGTCTACCAAATATAACCACTATGACCAGCCGCCGCTGTTATACTGCTGCAGGTTGGCTCACCTGGGCAAATCGCCGTAGGTATACGTCGGCCTCACTAGGGGGTGCGCCGCGACGACGGAGCCGATGCACGTGCCCGGCGGCCGCGGTGTTCGCTGGGCACCCGTGAGCGCTCCTGAGAGACCCAGAACAGAGGTCTGTCAATGCAAACAGACAGATCTCCGTTCTGTCAGGGGTGAGGAGACACATCTGTTGTTCATACTAAGTATGAACAGCGATTGGTCTCCTCCTTCAGGCGGTCCAATCCCCCCCACAGTTAGAATCGCTCCCTAGAATCTCTGTTGGAGAGGGTGCGGACAGAAAGGTACCTTCCATCTATGGTGGGATTGCCCAATTATTCAGCCCTGGAAGAATTTACCCCCTTCCTGACCAGAGCACTTTTTGCGATTCGGCACTGCGTCGCTTTAACTGACAATTGCGCGGTTGTGCGACGTACTCAAACAAAATTGACGTCCTTTTTTCCCCACAAGTAGAGCTTTCTTTTGGTGGTATATGATCGCCTCTGCAGGTTTTATTTTTTGCGCTATAAAAACAAGAAAATAGCAACAATTTTGAAAAAAAAAAGCATTATTTTTTACTTTTTACTATAATAAATATCCCCCAAAAATATTTAAAAAACTATTTTTTTTTACTCAGTTTAGGCCGATATGTATTCTACATATTTTTGGTGGTAAAAAAAATCTCAATAAGCGTATATTGATTGGTTTGCGCAAACGTTATAGCATCTACAAAATAGGGGATAAATTTATAGCATTTTTATTAATTTTTTTTTTTTTTTTTACTTACCGTACATCACAGGACACAGAGCCATAGTAGTTACTATGTGGGTTATAGGCCACCTTCAGGTGATGGACACTGGCACGCCCTAAATTAAAAAGTGCACTCCCTATATAACCCCTCCCACTGGTGGGAGTACCTCAGTTTTTTCGCCAGTGTCTAAGGTGTTGGTCATGAGTAAAGATGTGCTGTGCTGAGCTCCACTGGAGCAATCCTTGCTGGGACTAGCCATGCTGACCGGATCCATTCAAAGTGTTTCTTTTGGCCAAATTGAATGGTACCCGGGCCTCGTATCCGAAGAAACTAGGTTTTTGCCTGTGAATGCTTCTCTTTTTAGAGAGCTGGAGCCTGGGATCCAGTACTTTTGGTAGTAAGGCCATAAAGTTTTACTGGCAGGGTGCTGTTGCAGGTCCAGGATTGTGGGTTTCCTCTAGGATCCCCAGCTCCTGAAGGTTTAATGGAACCCGCCGTGAAGGGTGAAGATTGGGTCTGTTGGTTTGCCACAGAAAACACTGCAGCGGGAAAAGTAAGTGGAGTTTTCTAAGAATTTTTTTTGAATTTTCTTATGAATGACTCCTTTTAAGCGTCTGTAAAATGTTGTCATGCCTATGTGTCACCACCGGGGGCTGTATTGAGCACTCGCCGTGTCAGAGAGCTGAAATGCTTCCTCCTCCAGCCAGACAGCAGAACCTCTGGTAAGCTTGAGGGGGGGGGGGGTTTCTCCCCGCTTATCACCCCCCCCTGTGCTGATAATCTCCTCTTTGTGGGGAAGGAGCGATCAGAGTCTTTAACAAAAAAAAAAAAGACAGAAACAAGTGCAATCAGCGCGCCGCTCGGCGGCTTGCAAACAACCGTCAGGAGGGGCAAGTGTTGCAGCTGCTCTTAAACACTGCAGGCCCTGTGTATATTGTTTTTTTCTTCAACCATTTAAAGCTTAAAATAAAAGTTTGATGCTTCAATCGCATCCTGGAGTGGGACTAAGTGTAACGGGTCCCTGTCCATTACTCAGGACTCTCATACTGAGGAACAAGGAGCGAGAGATGGCGAATTTCTCTTGAGGACCAGGAAAAGGCTGATGTCTCCTCTTTCGTAGAACCTGGTGCGAAGTATCAAGCTCACAGGAAAGGTTGTTTTCAGTCACTCACTGAATTGGTCCGCTCCACATTTTTACATTTTTACTGCCAGTAACGTCAGTCGATGAGCCCACTTCTGCTTTGGGTTTACTAAAAGCCCCCCCCCAATCTGTTCATGCTTTTTCTATCCATTTATGGCTAAAGAAAGCTTATGTATTCTGAGTGAGAGCACCCAGATAAACAGTTTTTTTCCTCTGAAAAAGTTCTCAATACTTTATTCTATGGAGGAAGGGTTTTATGGGGAGTTCCAGCGATTAACGCTGCTATATCCTCTGTAAACAAAGGCCTGACTTGTCCAGTAGACAATGCTCATATGCTAAAGGGTCCAACAGATAAGAAGTTGGAGTTCCTTTTTTAAAAAAAAAAACAAAAAACTATATTTCCCCGCAGGTTCAGTAATTCAGACCTGCACTGGCATTCGGAGGCCTACAGCCACATCACCCTGAAAAGTGCCTGATCTCGTCTGATCTTGGAGGCTAAGCAAGAACAGGCCTGCATGGGAGGCAGGGGTTAGTACCTGCATGGGAGACCGCCTGGGAATTCCATGTGCCGTAGGCTTCTACGACCAGTTTATAGAGGTACTCCAAGGTTATTCTTGATCAGGCCCAGGGTTTGGCCGGCATATCAGAAGCGTTCTGCTTTACAGTTGACGCTATGAAAGATTCTATTCTCCAGGCCTCACTGCTCATGCTAAGTCTGGTACATGTGCATAGAATACTATGGTTGAAAGATGGTCAGCCAAGCGCCATACAGAAAGTTCTTGGCCAGCTTCCCTTTTTATGGTGAAAGGTTATTTTGAGTGTGTAACTAAATTTAAACCCTTAAAATAAGTGGAATAAATAGTAGCGCTCAAATCGAATATGTGCTGATAAACAAAAACAGAAATTAACCTGAATGAACAGTATATATATATATATATATATATATATATATATATATATATATATATATATATATATATATATATATATATATATATATATATATATACTGTTCATTCAGGTTAATTTCTGTTTTTGTTTATCAGCACATATTCGATTTGAGCGCTACACACACAGTGGGGACGGAAAGTATTCAGACCCCCTTACATTTTTCACTCTTTGTTATATTGCAGCCATTTGCTAAAATCATTAAAGTTCATTTTTTTCCTCATTAATGCACACACAGCACCCCATATTGACAGAAAAACACAGAGTTGTTGACATTTTTGCAGATTTATTAAAAAAAGAAAAACTGAAATATCACATGGTCCTAAGTATTCAGATCCTTTGCTGTGACACTCATATATTTTAACTCAGGTGCTGTCCATTTCTTCTGATCATCCTTGAGATGGTTCTACACCTTCATTTGAGTCCAGCTGTGTTTGATTATACTGATTGGACTTGATTAGGATAGCCACACACCTGTCTATAGAAGACCTTACAGCTCACAGTGCATGTTAGAGCAAATGAGAATCGTGAGGTCAAAGGAACTGCCTGAAGAGCTCAGAGACAGAAATGTGGCAAGGCACAGATCTGGCCAAGGTTACAAAAAAAATTCTGCTGCACTTAAGGTTCCTAAGAGCACAGTGGCCTCCATAATTCTTAAATGGAAGACATTTGGGACAACCAGAACCCTTCCTAGAGCTGCCCATCCGGCCAAACTGAGCTATCGGGGGAGAAGAGCCTTGGTGAGAGAGGTAAAGAAGAACCCAAAGATCACTATGGCTGAGCTCCAGAGATGCAGTCGGGAGCTGGGAGAAAGTTGTAGAAAGTCAACCATCACTGCAGCCCTCCACCAGTCGGGGCTTTATGGCAGAGTGGCCATACGGAAGCCTCTCCTCAGTGCAAGACACATGAAAGGCCGCATGGGGTTTGCTAAAAAAAAAAAACCTGAAGGACTCCAAGATGGTGAGAAATAAGATTCTCTGGTCTGATGAGACCAAGATAGAACTTTTTGGCCTTAATTCTAACCGGTATGTGTGGAGAAAACTAGGCACTGCTCATCACCTGTCCAATACAGTTCCAACAGTGAAGCATGGTGGTGGCAGCATCATGCTGTGGGGGTGTTTTTCAGCTGCAGAGACAGGATGACTGGTTGCAATCGAGGGCAAGATGAATACGGCCAAGTACAGGGATATCCTGGACAAAAAACTTCTCCAGAGTGTTTAGGACCTCAGACTGGGTAGGGCGTGATGACGTAGCGCGCATCACGGAGGGAGGGAGGTGAGCGTGTCAGACGGAGAAGCAGACTCTCCTAGGATCCCCGGAGCGCGTCCATCCAGCCGCCACACAGGATATGCCCGCACGCTAAAGGGGGAGGAAGATCCTCGAACGCCACTATGAGCGCTGTTGCTGTGGTCCCCAGATCCTAACAGGGGAAGGATTCCGAAGCTTCACACGCCGCTTTCGGTTCATGGGAGGCGGCTGCGGATTCAGCACAGACGGAGAAGGGAGGATTTGACGGCGTCCCTTCTCCCCCCCCCCCCCCCCCCCCCCCGGCTCCCCCCTCCCCCCTCGGTTGTCCCACAGTCCTCATCAGACAACGTGAGACCCAGCTGGATTTCTGCTGAGCCCGGTGGTGGTAACGTAGGAACAGCTTTAGCTATAAATGTCCGTTTATATGTGTTAGAGACACCTTTCTATAACTGCCTGATATAGTGGTGACTGAAGCTAATGACTAGAGACGGCAGTTGAAGCCGTGGTACCTGTTTGAAACCCTCAGCTTTAATATTATAACCTGCTATAACGGTATGAGGGGTGAATGAAGGACAAGGTGTCTGGAGCAATTGTTTGGTTTGAACCCTTCAGCTTGGGCGTCATCACTAATGTCATTTCTAACAACCTGCTAACATTTAGCCGGACATAACGGGGACAGAAGTAAATGGATTGAAGCTATGGTTTTTTTTGGGGATGTATTTTAGCCTGGTAGAGCAATGAAGCCTGTATTAAAACTGTGAAAAGGAGTCCGAGGCAGAAGATTCTAGAATTGGGGGCTGAGTAAAGCGAGACATCTCTGAGGTACGGGTACCTAGTGGGCCTGGGTTATATCCCAGGAGGTGTTCACCCCCCCCCCCTGATTGGACAACTTAATAGTATAAAGACGGCATACTGCCTGGAGCAGGACCCAGAAAATAACCATCAGGGCTGATACCCCTGAAGGATCCATACCCACAAGAGGAGAGAGGAAGTCCAGTTAATCCTGGGGAAACCAACAGGGGGTCAGAGGAAGAAGGGAGGAATGAGTAAAGCAACAACAAAAAAAGGGGGGGCACCTAAAACGCCGAGAGATAGGACAGCTGGAAGCTCAATAAAACAGTTCATGTCCCAAGGTGGGAGTCCAAAAGGAGGGGAGCAAGGAGCCAAAGGAGGTTCGAGGACAGAAGGAAGAGGGGGAACCCCAGATAAAGCGGGGGATAAAACGATCCAATCAAAGGAAAATTCAATAGTGGAAAGTGAAGGGGACTTAAGTCGGATGGAAGAGAGAATAACAAGCGCCCCAATGCCCTCAAAGGAGGAGATGAGAGACATGCTCAAAAATCTTGAGCTCTCAATAAAAGTAGAAATAGGCCTGGTGAGAGCAGACCTGGGAAGCTTATTGGAAAGGGTAGAAACAACGGAAAAAAAAACGGAGGAATTGGAAAAGGAGATAATGAACCTCAAAGAACAAATTAAAACTTCTAGACAAAACCAGAAGATAATCCTATACAAGATCGAGGATCAGGAAAATCGAGATAGGAGACAAAATATAAGACTCCGTAATGTCCCAGAAAACAAAGGAGAAGATCTGAGAAGGTTGATCCCCCAAATATTGGGGCCTCTGATGGGAGAGGAGGATAAGGAATTCCCTAAAATAGAAAGGACTCACCGAGTTGGGAAAGTATTCAACTCGGACCACCAGAGGCCGAGAGATATAATAATCCGCTTTAGGTACTATGAAGACAAAGCTGTAATCCTATCCAAAATGAGAGATAAACCCCCGGTAAAATTTGAAGGGTCAGAGATCCAAATCTATACAGATCTCGCTCCTGAAACCCTTGCTAGGAGAAGGCTTTTGAAGCCTTTATTAGATCAGATGAGAGAACTAAACATCAAGTATAGCTGGGGTTTTCCGGCGTGCCTGAGGGGCTTTAGAGACGGAAGATCGGCAAGATTGAGGTTCCCAGAGGATTTAAAGGACTTCTGTGATAGGCTTGATATGAAAGAACCAGAGCTGCCGGGCTGGGTGGAGGGATGACTGGGAGGGTATGGGGGGTGGGGGGAGGTTGGTTTAGTGGTTTAGTAGAGTAGTAGAGTGGAGGGGTGGCGGGAGGGAGGAGGAGTTTCTGTGATATCTGGATTGCCCCCCCCTGCTTAAAACACCAGGCAGGGGGGGGTAAAGGGCACACTCGGGCTCCCACCCCCAACATGTGATTTGCCAAGCTCCATGGTATCTATGGCGCAGGGCGAATGGGGAGCCAGGGGGTGGCTGAGGGGTAGGGAGGGGGGGTTGGGGAGAGGGGAGGGGAAAGGGGAACCCGGTGTACAAGGAAGTAAGAGGGGAAAAGGAAGGATAGAAGTTAACAAAGGAAGAACTCAGATTAGCTCAGTAATACGGACCCAACAAAGATCAAAAAAAAAAAAAAAAAAAGTGAGGAGATAAGAAAATTAAAGTTTATGACCTATAATGTAAAGGGTCTTAATGAGCCAACTAAGAGATACAAGATCTTGAGGGAATTAGAGAGATATAAGGCTGAGGTTGTGTTCCTCCAAGAAACCCATTTAACATACTATTCCAAAAGTAAGATAAAGTCCAATATGTACCCAATTTGGTTTTACGGGGACTCAATAACATCAAGAGCGAGAGGAGTGGCAATAGGGATAGCAAGAGGGATAAACTTTAAGGTCGAAGAAAGGCTAATAGACCAGGGGGGAAGATATATATTCCTGAAGGGTTCCTTGGAGGGATGGAAGGTTACACTGGCAAATATTTATGCACCTAATAAAGAGCCGAGTGGTTTTCTTGGAACAATATTAGGGAAACGAATGGAGTTTAAAGAAGGTAGCCTGATTATGATGGGTGATTTCAACATGTGTATGGCTCCAGAGGTAGATAGTACGTCTCGTGCGCAGGGGACTACGAACGGGAAGCTGAAGAAACTAAAACAGAAGCTGCATTCGTGTCAACTGGTGGATGTATGGAGGATTACGAATCCAAATAAGAAGGATTTCTCGTTCTATTCCTCTGCGCACGGGACGTACTCTAGGATTGATTATATATTGACGGAACATTCATTGTTAGAAAGAGTCGTGGAGGCTAAGATAGAAGTTATCACCATATCAGACCATGCCCCAGTTAGTATGAGATTGTATGTCCCAGGAAATCAGAGAACCCCAATAACCTGGAGATTGAATGAAGATCTTTTACAAGAAGCATCAAACGTAGAGAAAATAGAACAGGTATTAAAACAATATTTCTCAACGAATGATACAGCAGAGATATCAGGGTCATCCCTGTGGGAGGCCCACAAGGCCTACATAAGGGGAGTAATAATGAAGATAGGGGCAATGAGAAAAAGGGAAACAAAGGAACAAATCAAAAAACTAACTGAAGAAATATATGATCTGGAGCAAGAACATAAGAAGGGCTCGGGCCAAGGGAGGAGAGTCTATCAAAAATTGGTGAAAAAAAAGGGAGGAGCTAAAAGATTATACAGATCTAGAAACAAAAAAAGCATTTTACAAGGTGGCGAAAGAAAACTATCAGAGTCGAAATAAGAGCAGTAGACTACTAGCTAATATAATAAGAAAGAAAAGAACTAGAAACTATATTGAAAAAATTCAAAATAGTAAAGGAGTAATGCTACATACAACAAAAGAGATAGGGGAATCCTTTAAGGAATATTACAGTGAATTATATTCAGTAGCTAAAAATACAAGGCAAAAAGGAGCAAAGGATAGGAAAATAGTAGAATTCTTGAAGAAAGCCAACCTCCCGAAGATCAATGAGGCCGACAGAGATATCTTAGAAAACCCCATAACGATAGAAGAAATCAACAGAGCACTATCAGAATCAGCTTCAGGTAAAAGCCCGGGGCCCGATGGATTCACCTATAGGTATTACAAAAAATTTAAAGAAATATTGACCCCTAGACTCTGCGAGTATATGAACGGGTTGGGCAGAGATTTCGACCTGAGTAGAGAAGCTCTTAGAGCAGAGATCACGGTTATCCCAAAGGAAGGGAAAAACCCTACATTATGCTCTAGTTATAGGCCGATATCGCTGATCAACACCGATGTTAAACTATATGCCAGAGTCCTAGCAAATCGGCTAAAAGAGAACCTCAATGGCCTGATACATCCAGACCAAGTGGGGTTCATCCCAAAAAGAGAGGGGCGAGACAATGGCGTGAGAGCACTCCTCTTGCTGCAGCATATTAAGGACAGTGGACCCCCAGGTCTACTCTTGTCTATAGACGCGGAGAAAGCGTTTGACAGAGTAGACTGGGGGTTCATGTTCCAAACTCTGGAATCTATGGGTATAGGTCCAAAAATGATCAATAGGATACGCGCTCTGTATAACCACCCTACGGCCTCGATAAAAATCAATGGCTCCCTTTCAGAGGCTTTTGAAATGGAAAATGGGACGAGGCAGGGGTGTCCCTTGTCCCCCCTGCTCTTCGTCCTTTCCCTCGAGCCACTGTTGTCAGTGATTAGGGCAGACCCGGAGATTTGGGGTATAAGGGTTGGAGATGAGGAGCACAAGATCGCGGCTTTTGCAGACGATGTTCTGCTTTTCATAGCCAACCCCAAAATATCAATGGCTAATATCCTCGAAGTCATGAGGCAATATGGAGAAATATCAAACTTCAAAATTAACTTAGCAAAATCGGAAATCCTGAATATCAACCTGGGTAAGAGGGAGGAAAGAAACTTGAAAAAGGAATTTAAATTTATATGGAAAAAAGAAATAAATTACTTGGGTATAAAACTGGCTAATTCATTAGGGAAGATCTACAAAGCAAATTTTATTCCACTATTAGATGAAATAAAATCGGAGAGTAAAAGGATAACAACTAAACCACTTTCATGGGTTAGACGAATTAACGCCATAAAGATGATATTATTACCTAAAATCACCTATAAACTACAGATGCTCCCATTGAATATCCCTCAGTACTATTTTAAAAAATTGAAATCAATCATTATGAGAGCTGTTTGGAAAAACAGAAGGGCTAGAGTGTCTTTTGACATCTTAAAGCAAGAAAAAAGAAAAGGGGGCTTGGCGATACCTGATATTCAGGGTTATTATAGGGCAACACTGGTCTCAAGAGCGATAGAGTGGTTTAGAGAGAACTCACAGAAAAGATGGGTAAATATAGAGAATAGTTTGAGTAAGGCGCACTTAGGGCACTTGATTTGGAACCCTCCACACTATAGGGTATTAGACACAAACACACACTCACTGACAAAGGCGGTTTTTAGAGTTTGGGATATAGTTTACAAACAAGTAAATAACACTTATAATTCTCCGTTAATTTCACTTTCAGAGAATGATTATTTTGCACCTGGTAAAAAAGAAATTGGGGGGAGTTGGATAAAAAAGGGAACAGTACAGTTGAGAGATATTATTAAAGAGGGGAAGATAGCTACGTTTCAGGAATTAAAGCACAAAACAGATATTTGGGTGTTAGATCGCTGGAGATACCTGCAGTTAAGCCACTTTATCAGCCGCCTACCACACCCAATAAGATCAGGGGAGGAGCTATCAGAGTTGGAAAAGATATGTATGTCGAATAATACTAAAGGTATAATTTCTAAAATTTACAAACTGGGCTTGGCGAAGAGTAGTAGGGAGATACCACCATTTATTATCAAATGGGGAAATGAATTAGGCGTACAGTTAGATAGTAATAGATTAAAGAAAACCCTGGAGCTGACCCACAGTTCGACGATCGACATCAGTGTCGCCGAAATGAACTACAAAATCTTAACAGGTTGGTACATTACCCCGGATAAGGCAAGTAAATACCAAAAAGATAAAACATCGGAGTGCTGGAGGGGGTGTAAAGGTGTAGGAAACATGGCCCACATATGGTGGGACTGCCCTGTAATCAAACGTTACTGGCTAAAAATCTTGGGATATATTAAGCAAATAACTAAGATAGAAGTTAAATTAGACCCCTGGACAGTGTTACATCACGGAATAGGAGGGGAGGTAAAAATATATAAAAACACCTTAGTACCATACCTGTTGAATGCGGCAAAAAAGGTCATAGCAAAAAATTGGCAGAAGTTAGAGGGCCCATCAATATGGGAGTGGGTTGATGTAGTAGAAGGGATCCGATATATGGAGGAAGGAGGACCTGAAAGTGAAGCTGAATCAGTAGAAGGGAGGAACAAGTGGCAAAACTGGAAGGACTTTAAAAAATTATGGAGTATTGCTGAAGGTCTGAGAATAAGAATTGATTAAAAATAGAGATAACAACAAATGTACACAAGAGGTGCGGGGGGGAGGGAGGGAGGGGGGATAGGAGAGAGGGTTAGGGGTTGGGGTTCCTTTCCTTTTTGTATTTGTTAAATTGAATATAAGATATGTACACTTGTCAAGTAAGCTACAAATGATGTGAAAAAAAAGGAGAGACATAGATGACACTGATAAAGTGGATCAGGTCTCCAACTATAATCACTGAGGTGGCAAAAAAAAAAAAGAAAAAAAAAAGACCTCAGACTGGGCTGAAGGTTTACCTTCCAACAAACAATGACCCTAAGCACACAGCTAAAATAACGAAGGAGTGGCTTCACAACAACTCCGTGACTGTTCTTGAATGGCCCAGCCAGAGCCCTGACTTAAACCCAATTGAGCATCTCTGGAGAGACCTAAAAATGGCTGTCCAACGTTTACCATCCAACCTGACAGAACTGGAGAGGATCTGCAAAGAGGAATGGCAGAGGATCCCCAAATCCAGGTGTGAAAAACTTGTTGCATCTTTCCCAAAAAGACTCATGGCTGTATTAGATCAAAAGGGTGCTTCTACTAAATACTGAGCAAAGGGTCTGAATACTTAGGACCATGTGATATTTCAGTTTTTCTTTTTTAATAAATCTGCAAAAATGTCAACAATTCTGTGTTTTTCTGTCAATATGGGGTGCTGTGTGTACATTAATGAGGGAAAAAATGAACTTAAATGATTTTAGCAAATGGCTGCAATATAACAAAGAGTGAAAAATTTAAGGGGGTCTGAATACTTTACGTCCCCACTGTGTGTGTGTGTGTATATGTGTGTGTATGTATATATATATATATATATATATATATATATATATATATATATATATATATATATATAAATATATATATATAATGTGTGTACAATAATAACCTTATTGAATATTAATTAAAATGTGAATACAATCTGACAAAAGTAACACTAAAGAACAATGCGAACAAATACATCATATCACATAATGGGCAAACCTACACACCCTGTGACATGTGAAATATTAAAGAAGGTGTTGACATAAAGTTCATAAATAATGAATATCCATTCTTTTCGCATGAAGTCAATCTGATCAGTAGTCTCCGTCCTACAAGGGGGAGAACTTCTGGCGTCAATCGACGTCAAGGATGTTTTTTTCCGTGTGCCTTTTTTATTCCCTGCTCACCAGAAATTTATGCCTCAAGGTGGAAAATCTTCATTTTCAGTTTGTAGCTCTGCCTTTCGGTCTAGCTACTCCACCTCGAGTGTTTACAAAGGTCCTGGCTCCTCCTTTAGCCAGGGTAATGGCTCAAAGTATAACAATACTAGCCTATTTAGATCTTCTCTTCATAGATAACTTAGATCACGGTAGCCCGCTTAATACAAACTTTGGTCATTGCAGTTAGCTACCTGGAATACCTAGGTTGGATTCTCACACTAGAGAAATCCTCCTTAAATCCATCAAGGAGATTGCAGTACTTGAGACTGATCATTGATACAGTTCAGAAGAGGATGTTTTTTTCCCCAGGAAAGGGTGAGTTCCATAAGGGAACTGATTAAGTTACTCAAGTCAAAGAAGAATCCTTCTATTCGGCTTTGCATGAATTTGTTGAGAAAGATGGTGGCTTCTTCGAGGCCGTTCCTTATGCGCAGTTTCATTTAAGACTGCTACAGTATCCTGTCAACTGGGAGCAAGAAGGCCCAAGCTCTGGGCTTCCTGATGCGTTTATCCCCAAATGTGCGTCAGAGCCCCAATTGGTGGTTGATATCTAAGAATCTTCAAAAAGAGGAATCCTTTCTACCAGTTACCTGGAAGGTGGTAACAACAGATACCAGCCTTCTGGGCTGAGGAGCAGTCCTGGAAGAAGCATCTGTCCTAAGGAAATGGTCCAAATCAGTGATGACCTTGTCCATCAATATTCTAAAGATTCGGGCAGTATGCCTGGTCCTCGAGGCCTGGACGCTCAAACTACGGAATTGTCCTATCAGGATCCAATCCGACAGTGCCACAGCTGTTTACAATTTTCATTCCAAGAATAGGAATTGACAAACGGACTACTTGAGTCACCAACAGTTGTTCCTGGAAAAATCGTCCTTTCACCCCGACATGTTTCTGTTGATATACCAGAAGATGGGGAGTTCCAGATGTGGAACTTTGTGTCAAGGACAAGGGATCCGATGGCATACGAAACGGATGCCTTGATTTTTTTTTTTTTTCTGTGGAATCAGTTTTTTGTATTTTTTGTTTTTTACTGATCTATGCTTTCCCTCCTGTTCTGCTGCTTCTGTGCCTTCTCCCAGGATCAAGCAAGAAGAGAAGGAGGTGATTTGTGGCCCAAGAGATCTTGGTTTGCCGAGATCGTAAAGATTGCGGTGGGGGACCCTTGGACCCTACCACAATGGCCAGTGGCCATGGTATTCTATCCTACCTTACAAACACGAAATTTAGCGGTTTGGCTATTGAGACCCACATTCTGAAAGAGATCGTGGGCAATTAGCCTCAGTAGTTCTACTTTGAAAATGCTAGGAAGCCGGCCTCCAGAGTCAAGAATCTGGAAGGAATATGTCTCCTGGTATAAATCTAGGGGTTGGCACCCCAGGAAATATGTCATAGGTAGGATCCTTGAATTCCTACAGATAGTACTCAAGGCCAGCTTCAATTCTAATCCTATCGATGGCCAGATGTCGGCCTTATCGGTCTTTCTTTTCAACCACTTGCTTCTCTCTCTCTGGTTCGTAACTTTATTCAGGGGGTAACGCGGATTGATCCTATAGTTTGGTCACCCCCGAACCCTTGGGACTTCATTTTAGTCCTGTCGGCTTATAGAAGCAGCCTTTTTGTTTTCGGAGCCAGTACGAGATATTCCCTTGGGCCTCTTGACGGGGGAAAAATAATTTTCTTGGTTGGCTGCTCTTTCTTGTAAGGAGCCGTATTGGTTGTTCATAAGGATGAGGCTGTATTGCAGCCCCATCCTGAATTCGTACCGAAAGTAGTATCGGGTTTTCATTTAAACTAGGATATTGTTCGTTCTTCATTTTTTTCCAGAACTTCGTTTCTGTGGAAGAAGAGTCACATTTTCTTGATGTGGTGAGAGCAGTCGGGGTCTATTGAAAGTGACCGCTCAGATTCGTAAAGAAAGGTTTTTGTTTGTGTTGCCAGATGGTCCGAAATGAGGAAAAACAGCATCGAAATCTACTGTTTCTAAATGGATTTGTCAAGTGATTGTTCAAACTTATGGTTTTTAGAGGAAAGTTCCTCCTTTTCATATTAAAGCGAACTCCACCAGGGCTGTTAGTACTTCTTGGGCAGTGCATCACCAAGCCTCCATGGCTTAAATCTGCAAGGCCGCAGCTTGGTCTTCAGTCCATACATTTACCAGATTCTTTCAAGTAGATGTAAAAGACATGAGGACATCGCCTTTGGGCACAGTGTACTGCAGGTTGCAGTATGAGTCCTCTAGTCTCTTGGTGCCCTACTTTTCTTGTCTCCCTCCCTTCAGTTGCCATTGCTATGGGACATCCCACATAGTAACTATTATGGCTCTGTGTCCCGTGATGTACGATAAGAAAATAGGATTTTTATAACAGCTTACCTGCAAAATCCTTTTTTTTTTTTTTTTTAAGTACATCACAGGACACAGAGGTCTCTCCCTTCTTGGTATACACGTGTATTGCTTTGCTACAAAACTGAGGTACTCCCACTAGTGGGAGGGGTTATATAGGGAGTGCACTTTTTAATTTAGGGCGTGGACCTGAAGGTGGCCTATAACCCACATAGTAACTACTATGGCTCTGTGTCCCGTGATGTACTTCAAAGAAAAGGATTTTACAGGTAAGCTGTTATAAAAATCCTATTTTTTTACTAGTAATGGCGGCGATCTGCGTCTTCCTTTTTTTTTTTTTTTTTTTTTATTATTATTGTATTTTTTGTTTTGTTTTTTATCGTGACTGCGACATTAGGGCAGACACAATTTTTACACTTTTTTTTTTTTTTGAGCCATTGGCATTAATACAGCGATCAGTGCGATTAAAAATGCATTGATTACTGTAAAAATGTCACTGGCAGTGAAGGAGTTAACACTTTGGGGCGGTGAAGGGGTTAACTGTGTTCCCTGGCAGGTGATTCTAACTGAAGGGGGAGGGACTAACTACAGAAAGTGACAGATCGTGGTTCCTAGCTAAAAGGAACACACGATCTGTCACTCCTGTCAGAACAGGGAAGTGTGTTCCTGTTCTGTGTCTCCAGCTCACGATCGCTCGTGGCTGAGGGCCATCGCGACCGGCAGCCACGAGCATCAGCACCCCCACTGTGCAGCAGGCGCACGCGCCTCTGCTATCCAGACCCTGCAAGCCAACATATAGCTATGTGGTTTCGCACAGGGGAACCAACCTGCCGCAGTAAAACTACGGCAGCTGGTCCGGAAGGGGTTAATAAGGTGACAAAACGTCAGATTGCTAATTGCCTATTCCATGACACAGTGCAATCGGTGGGGTCCTATAAACACTCCCTGATACCTCACCTCCTCAATGCTGGTAAATGCCTCATCCCTATCCCTATCCATTGGAAGTGCCAGTTGGCTCCTTTAATTAAGGAGTGGTTGCTGAGAGTGCAAGATATCATGGAGATAACATGGAGGCGGAGGAGTGGAAGCATCAGTGCAGTAACGCTTATCCTTAATTCTAAATGTTTGGCCTTTCAATCCTACGACTTGTATAAACAATGGTATGATCGTTCTAACCTATACAGTTTTGTTGGACTACTTACGCTCTTGAGACTAGCTGACAGCTTTCCGTACCATTACATCCCACAGAATATTATGCGTGGCTCTTTAGTGATGTCGGGGCTGCACTCAAGGTCCCCTATTTTAAGTAATTTGACTAGTGGTCTACACAGTGTGCACTGCACCACTAAAGGGGTGCTAGCAACAGTCCAACCTAAGACGATGTTGAATAGAAAACCAAAAAGTCCAAACGCCAACTAAAATTAAAGTAAAAAACCGTATCGTTAATAAATATACACTACCGTTCAAAAGTTTGGGGTCACATTGAAATGTCCTTATTTTTGAAGGAAAAGCACTGTACTTTTAAATGAAGCTAACTTTAAACTAGTCCTAACTTTAAACAAATATACTCTATACATTGCTAATGTGGTAAATGACTATTCTAACTGCAAATGTCTAGTTTTTGGTGCAATATCTACATAGGTGTATAGAGGCCCATTTCCAGCAACTATCACTCCAGTGTTCTAATGGTACAATGTGTTTGCTCATTGGCTCAGAAGGCTAATTGATGATTAGCAAACCCTTGTGCAATCATGTTCACACATCTAAAAACAGTCTAGCTCCTTCCAGAAGCTACAAAACTGACCTTCCTGTGAGCAGATTGAGTTTCTGGAGCATCACATTTGTGGGGTCAATTAAACGCTCAAAATGGCCAGAAAAAGAGAACTTTCATCTGAAACTCGACAGTCTATTCTTGTTCTTAGAAATGAAGGCTATTCCATGCGAGAAATTGCAAAGAAATTGAAGATTTCCTACAACGGTGTGTACTACTCCCTTCAGAGGACAGCACAAACAGGCTCTAACCAGAGTAGAAAAAGAAGTGGGAGGCCGCGTTGCACAACTAAGCAAGAAGATAAGCACATTAGAGTCTCTAGTTTGAGAAACAGACGCCTCACAGGTCCCCAACTGGCATCTTCATTAAATAGTACCCGCAAAACACCAGTGTCAACATCTACAGTGAAGAGGCAGCTACGGGATTTTGGGCTTCAGGGCAGAGTGGCAAAGAAAAAGCCATATCTGAGACTGGCCAATAAAAGAAAAAGATTAAGATGGGCAAAAGAACACAGACATTGGACAGAGGAAGACTGGAAAAAAGTGTTGTGGACGGATGCCAAAGGTGTGCAATGCTGTAATTGCTGCAAAAGGAGGATTCTTTGATGAAAGCAAAGTTTGATGTAAAAACAATGTTATTTCAAATACAAATCATTATTTCTAACCTTGTCAATGTCTTGACTCTATTTTCTATTCATTTCACAATGTATGGTGGTGAATAAGTGTGACTTTTCATGGAAAACACAAAATTGTTTGGGTGACCCCAAACTTTTGAACGGTAGTGTATATGTATGTGTGTGTGTATATATAGATATAGATAGATAGATATATATATATATATATATATATATATATATATATATATATAGATATATATATAGATATATATATATCTATATATATATATATATATATATATATATATATATATATATATATATATATATATCTATGTATAAGCCTGCATTTCTCACCCTCGGCTTATACTCCGGACGGCTTATACTCGAGTAGATATATATATATATATATCCCCTAACTTGTGAAAAAGATTTCTCCAAATACAAGCACTTGGCAAAAAGCAATAACCCTTTATTCTGGATTTGCATTTTGATGAACTTGCAACAATATTGGTTCTAATTTCATATTTATCTGACTATAGGACAATATTTTTGTAGGAATGAACAGAAAACAGAACTACTATACAAAACACTATTACTTCCTGTTAACATGATTATCTGTGATATGAAGGGATCAAGTGTTAACATCTTACTGCCAAAAAAAAAGTAAAAAGGTAATTAAGGATTAGTACAAAGCTATACAAAATAAAGTATAGCAGAATACATATAAAAAGTACATAACAAAAGTAAAATAAAAAGTAAAATGTTATTGACAATAATATTACACAGGGCTTTGTAAGAAAGAACAGCAAATTTAATCATCATCCAATAGCTGAGCCCATCATCACAAGGAGATGCATCTGCAGTCAAGGGGAGAGGTGGAAGAGGGGTGGTTTGAAAAGATTTGGGGGGGGGGGGGTGCATGGGGAAAAAGGTGTATGACCCCAAGAAGATGGTAGTTAAACAACAGACTAGAAGGATGATATTAGAAAACACCAGAGTACCATTCCTTAAAGTATGATAACTTCAGTCACAGGTATGCCTTCAACATTTATCCAGCTTGCCCAGATCTTATAAAAATTTCCCAGGTCAGCTTGTATACAGGTTAGACATTGTTGCCGTCTTCCACTCAGCAATAGTGGGTGGTGAGGGCGATTTGTTAATTTGTAATTTAGAGATATCAGTGTCTTTCATAACTGTCTGTATAAATATTCTCTAATTTGTCTAATGTTCATCCAGTTATACCTTGACTGTTATAATATATTTCAAGTTTTATTTTCTCAAATCGGCTTCCAGGACTGCACCCTGAGAGATGACTGGAAACACAATCAACAAAGAGGTTAAAACCCCCGCCCCTCCCTGTTCTCCTCAGTTCTTGATTGTGTTTCCCCACAGCAAAACCATTCATTTTTTTTTTTTTTTTTTTTTTTCCTAAAGAAGTCTTGGGGCTGGTGGTCTCCCCCCTGGGAGCTGGACCACAAGCTTGTAAAGCTTTTTTTTGTGTCCAGTACGATTTTTTTCCTTCCTGGGGGGTCTCCCTATTTTCTCAGGGGGGGGGGCAGCAGACTTGGAAGAGCCCCCCTGAGTACTGAAGGACCCTGGGTACAGTGGGGTACCCAGAACTTTAGAGGCCACTTTCTTGCTCCCTCCTCTTACCTGGTGGGCTGTCCGTTCAGCAGGGGAGCTGGCAGTCAGGTTTCCCATGGGGTGCCGGACACGGTGTTCCCCGACTCCTGCTGGGTCGCGCGGGCGGCTGGCAGTGAGGGATGGTGCTGGCCGGCAGGTCTCCTACAGAGGAGGGAGAGTTCGGCGCCATTCATCTGGCGTTCAGAAGAGGAATGACGTGGCTTCCTCTCCGTCACCGGAAATTACGTTGCCACGTCTCCCGCATCACTTCCGCGCTTCAAGAAAATGGCGGTGGTAGTGTTTTGTGACCAGGAGCAGAGGTCTGACTGGTGGAGGAGCAGGCATCCACATCCTGCTCTCACCAGTTCGGTCGGTACCAGCCCACTTAGAGGAACTTGGATCGGGTGACTGATGGAGCGAGAGAAGAGGCCCTCAGCGGCTACAGCTATGGAGGAGGCCACAGGGTGAGTTGGCCTAGCTGACAGGGGTTATGATGGGGGAGGGGACCCAGGCTCTTACCCCTGCTTTGCGATTATTGTAAAACTAGCTTATGTGCCTTTTTATAGGGGAGGATGTCACTGCCCAGAGGGTTGCCAGCCGTCCTATGAAAGCTCCTTCCCGCTCTAAGAGATGCGGGTATTGTAAAGACAAATTACCTCAGGACCATTCTAAGTCTTTTTGCTACAAATGTATCCACAAGTTAGCAGGGAAAGAAACATCTCAGGTCACGAGGGACTTTCTCTCCGTTCAGACGGAGACGCTGTCAACTCTTAGGGCCTTCCAAGCATTCCTTAAGTCTAGGGATCCGGAAACCCACAATAGCAGAGAGGGTTCTTCCTCCCAGGAGGGCTCCTCCACTAACAGGGCAGAGGGCACTAGAAGGCATCCTGAACCCCTGAGATCCCTTCCCTCTCAGGACTCTGTGGAGGAAGAATAGGCTGAAGCTCCTGATCAGTTTTTCTGACGAGGGCTGAGTAGACAGTCAGGAGGAGGACTCCAGATCCGGCAGACATCTTTTTTCAGCTGACGATTTGGACAGTCTCCTTAGGGCAGTATATGCGTCCGAAGAAATACAGGAACCCGCAGCCCAAGTGTCTACCCAGGATAGAATATTTAGAGGCTTGGTTAAGCCCCAGTCCAAGGTTCTCCTGGTTCACCAAGCCCTTTATAGATGTCATCCTGAGGGAGTGGAAGGAGCCTGAAAGAAAACTTTTAAAGTTTAAACTGTGGAAACGTAGGCGCCCTTTCAAGGGGGTAGAAGAAGAAGGGTTCTTTAAGACACCTAGATTAGATGCTTCCCTGACTCAGGTGTCCAAACAGTCTGACCTCTCATTTGAGGATGTAGGCAACATTAGGGACCAGATGGATTGACGTGCCGAGACCCTCTTGCTTAGGGCCTGGGAAGCCAATGCAGCGGCTATGAGTCCTGCCTTGATTTCGGCTTGTGTGGCAAGGAACGCAGACATATGGGTCGCCAAACTAATGGAACCTCTAAGTCTAAACAGGTCTTGGACTCTTTTAGAGGTGATTGGTAGGGCAGTAGCCGACCTGGCAGATGCGGCAGTCGAGACGGTACGTACAACCGCCAAGACCGGTGCCCTTTTGAATTCCGCAAGGAGAGCCTTGTGGGTCAAGACCTGGGGTGGGGACAGCTCTTCTAAGACTCGGCTGTGTGGTCTTCTATTTGAGGGTTCCCTGCTCTTCGGCACTGGGTTGGATCAGGCCCTTTCTAGGTCTACAGAGAAAGGCAAGAAATTTCCCATTAGACCAAAGAGGGATAGAGAAACGTTTTTTTGAGGCCCCCAGGCTAAAAACCGGTTTGGAGATAAAAAAAGGTACCGTTAATAGGCATTGGGGGGCCGGCAAAGGCAAGCAGAAGGGAGGTCTTCTCTTCCCCAGCCAGAAGTCTACCGACAAGGATACCAAGTGATGTAAGGGTAGGGGGAAGACTTTCCCACTTTCTCTCTGTGTGAAAGGATTACTCAAAGTC
The DNA here is from genome assembly GCF_042186555.1 of Aquarana catesbeiana. NCBI lineage: Eukaryota > Metazoa > Chordata > Amphibia > Anura > Ranidae > Aquarana > Aquarana catesbeiana. The sequence continues at coordinate 179,917,998 of NC_133327.1, read as the reverse complement.
CCCACATCCTCCAGATTGTAAGAGAGGGATACAGATTGGAGTTTCTCTCCTCTCCTCCTTCCCCAAGTTTCCTTTTAACCCACTTACCCAGGGACCCTCAGAAAGCAGTGGACATCTTGCACAGTGTCAGACAGCTGGCAGAGCAGGGGGTCATAGTGCCAGTCACAGCAGGACAGTACGGGCAGGGATTTTACTTCCACATGTTCGTAGTCCCAAAGCCCTTGTGAAAATACCGCCTCCTTATAAATCTAAGGAGGCTAAATGCATTCCTGCGGTACAAAAGGTTCCGCATGGTAAGAGTCTATACTCTCAAAAAACACCTTCTGAAGAATGTATTTATGGTAACGACAGACTTGAAGGATGCCTATCTTCATGTCCCTATCTTCCCAGAGCACCAGGCTTTACTAAGGTTTGCGATCCCCTCAGAGCAGGGAGTGCAGCACTGGCAGTTCTCTGCCCTACCCTTTGGACTGGCAGCCAGTCCGAGAGTGTTTACAAAGATCCTGGCATAGGTGGTTGCATTCCTTCATCGCCAAGGGCTAACGCTGATCCCCTATCTCGACGACATACTGGTTTACAACCAGAATCGAGATCTCCTTCTCTCTGACCTGGCCAAGGTAGTAAGTACCTTGGAGTCCCTGGGATGGATCATCAGCCAGGAGAAGTCCTCGCTGGTTCCCGCCCAGACCAAGGTCTATCTAGGATTTCTGGTGGATTCAACAGCACAGAAGCTTGTTTTGCCCCAGGGGAAGGTAGAGGGCCTTATTTCAGCAGTGACGTCCCTTCTAGATTTAGAAGAGGTCTCTTACAAGAGGGGTCATGAGTTCTCCGGCTGATGACTTCCTGTATCCCAGCGGTCCCATGGGCTCAGCTCCATTCCAGGATTTTCCAGCAATTCCTCCTATCCTCTTGGGATGGGAAAAAGAGGAATGCTGGACAGGGTTCCTGTTCCAGCAGGGGTAAAGGAGTCTCTGCAGTGGTGGCGCTATCCTCAGAGGTTGCGGGAGGGCCACCTTTGTGCCCAAATCCGACCCCTTAGGGTAACAACGTATGCAAGATCCTGGGGCCCACTTAGAGGAACTTCGAGCCCAGGGCGCCTGGAACCATTGTCAGAGGAGCGCTTCCTCCAACTTCCGAGAACTCTTAGCGGTCAGAGAGGCCTTAAAGGCCTTTGAGGAAAGAATCGAGGGCCGAGAGGTCCAGATCCTTTCCGACAACGCAGCCGCGGTAGCATTCCTGAATCATCAAGGAGGCACAAGGTCTCACGCTCTTCTGAACCTGGCTCTGGAACTCCTCTTGTGGACAGAGCAGCAAATCCCCTCTATTTCAGCGTACATATAAAGGGGGCATACAATGTCGAAGTGGACTACCTCAGTCAGCAGCCGATACACCAGGGGGAGTGGGAATTGCTCCCCGAAGTGTTCTCCCTTGTGTGCCGGCACTGCGGCAACCCAGAGATCGATCTCTTTGCCCACAGGAAGAACAGAAGAGTCTGTCTATCTATCTATCTATCTATCTATCTATCTATCTATCTATCTATCTATCTATCTATCTATCTATCTATCCCTGCCATCCTCGACTTTCTTCAGGAGGGGTGCGGATCACAGGCTGGTGATCAAGACACTTAGGGTTCAGGTCGCAGCTTTGTCCTGTTTTTTGGACAGGAGGTTGGCTCTGGATCCCCTGATTAAAAGGTTCTTGTCAGCCAAAGATAGACTGTCCCCAGTGCAGATGAGCAAGTGTCCGCCCTGGGACCTTACAGTAGTTTTGGAAGCCCTATCCAGGGCACGGTTTGAACCGTTAGCGCTTATCCCTCTTAGATTGCTTACCCTAAAGACAGCCTTCCTGCTGGAGGTTACAACGGCCAGGAGGATAAACAACACTCGGGCTCTGTCAATAAAAGAGCCCTTTTTTTCTATTATTTGATGACAGGGTTGTACTTGGGCAGGACCCCCTGCATCTCCTGAAGGTAGCCTCAAAGTTCCACAGAACTCAAGAGATTGTCCTTCCTTTTTTTTGCACCAATCCTCAGAACGAGAGAGAGTTCCTTTCATTGTTTTCAGACGTTGTCTGTTGACTTATTTAGATAAAGTAAGAGTTTAGAAGGTCCAGCCATTTATTAGTTAATTTTTCTGGCCAGAGGAAGGGGTCAGCAAGCATCTAAAGCATCCATAGCAAGATGGATTAAGCAGACTATTATTTTAGCCTATGATCAGGCTGGTAGGACAGCCCCGAATGACCTTAAAGCACATTCCACTTGGTCTCTGGCGACCTCTTGGGCAAAAAGGGGCAGAGCATCGGTGGAGTTGCTGTCACCTCAGGATCTGGCGTTTGGTAGGAAGGTCCTACAAGCTGTTGTCCCACCCTAAGGTAGGCCTGAGCTCCTTTCTCTTCTCTCAGGGTCCCGTCCTGGAAGACAACTTGAGAAAATGACCAGTTACACTTACCGGTAACAGTGTTTCTGGGAAGTCTTCCAGGACTGCTGGCCCACTTCCCACATGCTCTTTTGGTATGTTGGTTTTGTATGGAGTTTTGCGGTGTTTCACTCTCGTGCACTGGTGTGGGTCAATACTTTTTCACAACTGAGGAGCACAGGGAGAAGCGGGGGTTTTAACCTCTTTGTTGTGTTTCCTGTCAGGTGGGACCAGTCATCTCTCAGGGTGCCGTCCTGGAAGACTTCTCAGAAACACTGTTAACGGTAAGTGTAACTAGTCATGTTTTTTTTTTTTTTTTTTTTTTTTTTTTTTAAGAATATTACTCAGGGATTGACAGTGTTCAACAGCAGATGCTGCATTTACTTTCTTGCACAACTACAGTTGTCAAGTAAGGCCTCGATCACAAGGGCGTTTTACAGTGTTACACCCATGCGAGTCTATGTTTACCTGCATGGGGATGTACAGGTGTTCTGTGCAGGTTGTCCTATTCTTGATAGTTGGGGCACAGCAGCTGTATAGACACAGCCACTGCTCTGTTTGACAACCCTGTGGGTGCATGGCCCCGAATGCAGACAGTGTGTATTCAAGGCCCCACACTTGCATAGCTGTATGCTGTACTACACCTGAGAGAGTGGCATAGCATAGCATCTACCTTGTCACAGTATACCAGGCTGTCATTTGATATCTATTAACTTTTCAACGGTTTCATAAAAATCTCATGTTGCATTGATCATAGTATATTTTTATATAACTGCTGAACTGGTCAATTTCATTAAAACACTATCTGTCTTCTGAAGTCGGACACCATTGGCCACTTTCCATGAGGGCAAACACAACATCTGCTACATGACAATGGATGTCTCAAGAGGACTTATGGTCACCTGCGGAACAGACCGGCTGATAAAGGTAATGACAAACAAATTCAATGTTAACTATCCAAATAGGCATATATTTTTCTATGATAAACGAAACCACAAGCTGTGCTAGTTTGTAATCCTTATCCCATGTGTCAAAAGTGTATATGTGTGTGTGATAGATATAGATAGATAGATATATATATATATATATATATATATATATATACATACATACATATTCTCTACTTGTATGTGCACCAAAATGTACTTAATGCAAAAAACAATAGTATTATAAAGTTCAATGATCTATATCGGTGATGGCGAACCTGTGGCACACAGAGCCCTCTCTGTGGGCACACCAGGAAAAAATTAGAAAAGCACACACTGACATCCAATCGTCTACACCGCACCGCCCATCGCAAACTACATCTCCCACAGGTCTCTAGGACCAGCAGGGACATGTCCAAGGTGGGCATGACTAAGAAGAAGCAGCAGTGATGTGTGGGTGGTAATCTGCAAATCTCTAGGGTCAGCGGTGACGTGCTGGCCGTGACTGAGAGAACACGCGGCTGGGATCAGAGTAGACTTGTGGGCGTGAATGAGATACTGGAGACGGGTGACATGTTAAATGTGGAGTGGACATTATGTGCAGTTGTTATCTTATCAGTCCGAAGCAAAAAGAGTTCACACCGCTCCTGGCATGTTATCCTATGAATCATACAAAAAATTAAAACCATCTGCTCACTGAAGTGTGGGCACTGCACCACCTTTTGTCTGTGCATATATGGGTGCAGCGTCCCTAATATTGCTGACTCACCAATTAGGTGCAGTCTCCGTGACTCAAAATCTGTCACAAAAAAAAGGGGAAATCAGGGGTTAGAGACCCCCTGAAAAGGAAGTCACAGGCGGACCAAGCAGCTTAAATAGGGAAAATACTTTATTGCACAAAAATATAAAAATACAGAAACTGGCTACCCGTCACCAACACCTGAATAATATTTAAACTAAAACAACGTTGTCTATTAAGAAGATCACATCAGATCAGACTATGAGCACACATAATATGCACAGGTATAGAATATAACAGCATGGGAGGCAGAGAGTGGAATTGTGATAGGCACATAGGTCCTGGTACCAAGTACCTTCAGGTTATGTACACATCACCACACTGTCTACCAACTACCCCCAGTTGGGGAATATGGTGTGTATGCAACAAGGACTTGGGTACTGAGTAAATTAGTCCAGAAGGCCAATAGTGATGGAAAGGACTATTTGTGGAGAATGAACCAGTTTGTGGTAGACTGTGGATACTTTTACATAGATTATCCAAAAGCAGTCCTTAATTAAGCCCTGCTGACACAGACCAGGGCTGAATTAAGGACTGGACAAAAAAAATGCAGAACTGGTAGAGATTTTACCCTGGAACACTTGCAGCTGTATTTGTTGCCATTGTCATTCAGTCACGTGTTTACTCACGTGAATACTTATGCAGTCAACAAATTGCTGATTTTATTGATCCGGTAGTTTTGTTTCTTCAAAAATGACTGCAAAAAAGTGTAGGAAGTGCAAAAGCCCTTAAATCCTGTGTAAAGTGTTGTAGAATATTAATGATTTGAAAATATAAAAGTTGCCACGTTTCCATTTACACAGTTATACCCTTGTCCTGTGTGTCAGATGGCAGAACAAATTGGGAATTGTGTGTTTGGAAAGCAGTGAAATTAGAGTAAAATTCATTAGATATTGAAAGACTTTGGTGAGTGAGATTTTCAAACTCCAATTAGTCAGTAGAGCCCCACCTATGTGATCTTATTTAACTAACTGGTCCTGCTGGTTAGGCAATATCTAATGAATGTTGTAACAGTGGAGAACAAAGCCAAATTCTTATCCAGGTTCCAGCTGATTGACCTTTGTGCAGGTTGTCTGTTATGCTTTTAGACACCAGGCATTCATTTGACATTCATGTCCTGACAGACATTGGACAGTGGGATTTTGTGTATGTGTACCTTTAGAAAAATTTCTGGGGTCACATGGCATTTTATAAATTGAGGATTCAGATCTACTATCTTTTCAGATGAATATGATCTGAAAATGGCACTCTAGGTAATAATAAAAAATATATATGCACTGCATGGCAGGAAAGGGTGAAAATAGTGGAAAAGTAATTAGAAACATTTTAAGAGCAATGCACAATCAACAATAACTTTGACCACTGACAGGTAAAGAGAATGACCTTGATTATCTTGTTACAATGGCATGTGAAAGTTGGTAGGAAATATTAGGTCGCAAGTAAACATGTTGCCTAGTCTGATGAATCAGTGTCTTTTACATCATGTGGATGGCTGGGCATGTGTACATCACTTACCTGGAAGAGGGGTCACAAGGATGCTCTATGTAAAGAGGGCAAGCCAGCGGAGGCAGTGTGATGCTTTGGGCAATGTATTGTTGGGTAATCTTGGGTCCTGCCATTCATGTGAATGTTGCATGACACGTACCACCTACCTAAACATTGTTGTGAACCAAGTAAACCCCATTATGGAAATGGTATTCCCTGATGGCAGTGGCATCTTTCAGAAGGATAATGCGCCCTGCCATGCTGTAAAAATGGTCCAAGAATGGTTTGAGGAACACAACAGCAAGTTCTAGGTATGACTTGGACTCCAAATTCTGCATATCGCAATCCAATCAAGCATCTGTGGGATGTGCTGGAAAAACAAGTCTGATGCATGGAGGCCCCACCTCACAACTTACAGGAGTTAAAGGATCTGCTACTGACGGCTTGGTGCCAGATACCACAGCATACAGTGAGGTAAAAAAGTATTTGATCCCCTGCTGATTTTGTACGTTCGGTTTTGGTTTTAGTTTTTTTTTTTTTTTTTTTTTTTTTTTTTTACAGTAAGAGACTAACCAAAAATCCAGAAAAACGCATTTCAAAAAAGTTATAAATTGATTTGCATTTAAATGACTGAAATAAGTAGTTGGCCCCTTCCCAAAACATGACTTAGTACTTGGTTGCAAAACCCTTGTTGGCAATCAGTGCTCTGAAGTTTCTTGTAGTTGGCCACCAGGTTTGCACACATCTCAGGAGGGATTTTGTCCCACTCATCTTTGCAGATGCTCTCCAAGTCATTAAGGTTTCGAGGCTGACGTTTGGTAACACGAACCTTCAGCTCCCTCCACATATTTTCTGTGGGATTAGGGTCTTCATGTGCTTCTTCTTAAGCCAATCCTTTCTTGCCTCGGCTGTGTGTTTTGAGATATTGTCATGCTGGAATACCCATCCATGACCCATTTTCAATGCCCTGGCTGAGGGAAGGAGGTCCTTGCCCAAGATTTGACGATATATATATGGCCCTGTCATTCGTCCCTTTGATGCGGTGAAGTTGTCCCGTCCCCTTAGCAGAAAAACACCCCCAAAGCATAACGTTTCCACCTCCATGCTTGACGGTGGGGATGGTGTTCTTGGGGTCATAGTCAGCATTCCTTCTCCAAACACAGTGAGTTGAGTTGATGCCAAAGAGCTCAATTTTAATCTCATCTGACCACAACACTTTCACCCAGTTCTCCTCTGAATCATTCAGATGTTCATTAGCAAACTTCAGACGAGCCTGAAGGGGGACCTTGCGGGTGCTGCAGGATTTCAGTCCTTTTATGGAATAGTGTGTTACCAATTGTTTTCTTGAGGACTATGGTCCCAGCTACCTTGAGATCATTGACAAGATTCTCCCATATTGTTCTGGGCTGATCCCTCACCGTTGGAGAGATTGAAATCTGATTGTTTCTGTGGACAGGTGTCTTTTATTATACAGGTAACAAGCTGAGATTAGGTGCACTCCCTGTAAGAGTGTTCCTAATCTCAGCTGGTTACCTGTATAAAAGACACCTGGGAGCCAGAAATCTTGCTGATTGATAGGGGATCAAATACTTATTTCACTCATTTAAAATGCAAATCCTATTTATAACTTTTTTTAAATGCATTTTTCTGGATATTTTTGTTGTTCTGTCTCTCTCTGTTAAAATAAAACTACCATTAAAATTATAAACTGATCATTTTTTTGTCAGTGGGCAAACGTACAAAATTAGCAGGGGATCAAATACTTTTTCCCCCTCACTGTACCTACAGGGGTCTGGTGGCATTCATACCTCAGTATGAGGTGAGCGGTCATAGAGTTATGGCTGATCAGTGTATATGCAGTTTCCCTTGCAATATAGGGAGCAATATTTGAGAGTACCTGGTTTTCAGCTTTAATCGATCAGAGTTTTTTTTTTTTTTGTACAGGGAATTCAAAAGAGGGATTTTTGCAGTTATCTGCGTAATAAGCAATTTATTTATTTTTTACCAGAAATAAAAGAAAAATTGAGCCGTTAAAAGGTGTTCTGTGACCCTCCCTGCCTTCACCATAAGGGTTGATGGCCAGCTGTGAGGATCACTGGATAGACACTCAGCCCAAGCTCATTTGGCTGGGCTCCTATTGGTCACAGGAGTGCAATCCGTTTTGTATTCCTGTGACCCATTTTCAGCTGACGTCACAAGAATCAGTCCAGGCACCACGTCATCGCGACAGTAAAGTCTGGATGCACCAAGCGCCTGGACTGGCACCCGTCTCAGAATCTCAGTGAGCCGCTGAGACGCCACTCCCCGCCCTTCCCACAGCTCAGTGCTCCAGTGAGCGTGGCGAAGCAGAGCAGGAGAACTGCTAATTGACAGTCAGCAGCTCTCTGCTTGGGGAGCTGTGAGAACCGAGCCATCGGCGATGTTCAATTGCTCGGTTCTCGGTGTACAGGCGCAGGGGGACAGATACAGCATTGGACTGATGCTGCATCCACCTAGCTGGAACCAAACCTATACTTCTCTTTTAACTTTTCTCAGGAAACGCTGAGATTTAATGTCCAGTCATATAAGTGACAATAAGTCATTCTGTTATTCTTACCTTGGTATCATAAACCTGTAACGTAAGCAAGTTGCCAGGCCTGAGCAATGTCCTATGGGGACAGAGAAGCCTGCAGGCACATTGTGGTACTGATTGGGTGGCTGTAATCACTTCCACGTGAAAGCCCATTGCTCATTCTACAACATTACATGTACAAAGGTATAGGTTGTGGTATGGATTAGTGACAAACTCAAAGAACGCACCAACATTGGCACCACGGCGGTGCCATAAACACATAACATAAACATATATATATTATACACACATTTTATTCATATATAGTTAAAATTTTAACCACTTAAGCCCTGGACCTTTTGGCTGCCTAAAGACCAGAGTACTTTTTACAATTTGGCACTGCGCTATTTTAACTGGTAATTGTGCGGTCATGCAATGTTGTACCCAAACTACATTTGCATCCTTTTTTCCCACAAATAGAGCTTTTTTTTTATGGTATTTGATTGCCTCTGCGATTTTTTATTTTTTGTAATATAAACGGAAAAAGACCAAAAATTTTGGAAAAAAATGTTTTCTACTTTTTGTTATAAGAAAAATCCAATAAACTCAATTTTAGTCATACATTTAGGCCAAAATATATTCAGCCACTTGTCTTTGGTAAAAAAAAATGTCAATAAGCGTATATTTATTGGTTTGCGCAAAAGTTATAGCGTCTACAAACTAGGGTACATTTTCTGGAATTTACACAGCTTTTAGTTTATGACTGCCTATCTCATTTCTTGAAATAAAAAGAAAAAATTTGTGCGCTTGCATTAAATACTTAAATCTATATTCCTGTGTGATTGTCGTAAATAGATGAATAAATGAATAAACACCATCAGAGTTAATAGTAAGTTAGAAGAAAATAAGAAAGTCGCTATGCTACACAGCAAATAGCGATATGTAAATCCAATACTAAAATTAACCATTCCATACAAATAAATGTAAAACAACTTATGTGCAAAAAGACAACAAGGTTATTCCACCCAAGTGCAAAGCCATAAGTGTGAAAGTTCAAAATTGCGTAATGAGTCGCAAAAAAAAAAACGCATATCCAAAGTTCATAAGTTGCATTCCTTAGTGTGTATAAAGGAATAAGGGGACGTGAAGGGACCTCCAACCACCAGTGGATCCAAAGGTTGATAACAGATGTATCCTTACCAGACGCGTTGGACCTCCTTTATAGCAAGGTCTTTGAAGCATACAGATTTAGCCCTCTGCAGGGACAGGAGATGACAGCTCACCACACGACCGGAGATGATTCCAACACTTCCGCGTTGATGTAAACACTCCCTCGTTTTAAACTCGTGGATAAAGAAGGGGAGAAAAAAACTCCATAGTGTAGTAGGTAAAAAAAAGGGAATTTTATTGCCTCAAACAACTAGGCATCATACAAAGACATCCAAAATATGAAATATAAAAGCCGGCAAAATATAAAAACAGCAGAGACGCCCGTGCTAGATTACATGGGGCTCTATGGCGATCTGGCATACACTGCGTAGCCACGCCCTACATGTTTCGTGATAGGTCACGTCTTCAAAGGGGCACGGACGACGCAGTGAACCATCGCCATTTATAATATTTAATTATAAATGGCGATGGTTCACTGCGTCGCCCGTGCCCCTTTGGAGACGTGACCTATCACGAAACATGTAGGGCGTGGCTACGCAGTGTATGCCAGATCGCCATAGAGCCCCATGTAATCTAGCACGGGCGTCTCTGCTGTTTTTATATTTTGCCGGCTTTTATATTTCATATTTTGGATGTCTTTGTAAGATGCCTAGTTGTCTGAGGCAATAAAATTCCCTTTTTTGTACCTACTACACTATTGGAGTTTTTTTCTCCCCTTCTTTATCCACGAGTTTAAAACGAAGGAGTGTTTACATCAACGCGGAAGTGTTGGAATCATCTCCGGTCGTGTGGTGAGCTGTCATCTCCTGTCCCTGCAGAGGGCTAAATCTGTATGCTTCTAAGACCTTGCTATAAAGGAGGTCCAACGCGTCTGGTAAGGATACATCTGTTATCAACCTTTGGATCCACTGGTGGTTGGAGGTCCCTTCACGTCCCCTTATTCCTTTATACACACTAAGGAATGCAATTTATGAACTTTGGATATGCGTTTTTTTTTGCGACGCAATATATCATTTAATGACAACTTTGTGCAAAAAAAAAAAAAAAAATAAATTGTCTTTTTTCCTGCAACTTGTGTCAAAATATAAAATATTCTATGGCCTTTCAGCAAATAGCTTGGGGTGAAGTAAATAGAATGAGGTAGATGGCGCTACCTATACTTTGGGGAATAATTCTCCCTGTTTATACAAAAAAAGTGTGCACCCCACACATTACAGTGTTTACATAAACAAAAAGTGATAGTGCAATAGTGATAGCCACCTAAAATATATAAAGTGCAATCAATCAAATCAATTATTGATATATAAGTAAGTGACCAAGAAAAAGCTAATAATATGCATTAAAAAAATGCAACCAATCAAATCAATTATTAATATATAAATAAGTGACCAATAAAAAACTAACATGTATATAAAAATTAAAAAACAATGGTGTATTAAATCATGAATAATTCCCAACTTTCATCAAAAAATATAACAAACGTATATAGAAAGAATGTGTGTATCACAAACAAGTCCAAGTGGTAAAACGTCCCCAAAAAACGGTGAAGCTCCAAAATGGCGAAGTGTTCAAGCGATCAGGCGACTCTTGTGCTCCATCAAATTGGGTGACTCGTGTGCTCTCCTTTGTGGGTCCCCACTCACCAGCTCCTGGTACCCCTACAGGGGTGGTAGGCATGTATGGATAATCGTGGGTGGTCTCCTGTGATGGCTCTACCAGTGGTACGTTCTTGCAACCACTACACCAGATCAAGGCGCCCAAATCGGTCATCCGCTCAGCACATCATCCGTCACCGTATCCAGGAAATGATCCAGCAGCTCCTCAGGGCTAAGTCCTCATAGGAAGAGACAAGGCTCCCATAGTGTAGTAGTTAAAATGTACTTTTATTTAAAGTAAATCTAAAAACAAAAGCTTCCCATCAAATGGGAAAGAGCTTGCAAAACACACTACAGCGTATGGTCAATGCGGTGTACAGGGAAAGCCGGCTCACAGCGTGCGCCTCAGCTGCGTTCCAGGCTCCCTGTTTCCATACCGGAAATGACGTAAGTGCGTAGCTCCGCCTTATGCATTTCGTCATAGACTTTTTCAAGGGTGGCGCCATCTTACTACACCTCACGGCTTATGAAGCGAGTGGCCATGCAGGATCCTCCCCCCCTCTTACTTCCGTAAACAGCACATATGGGTGCCAAAGGTGGATCGGACCCTCCCCCATCTACAATCCAACATGCAGACCACGGGAAAAATAGAAAAACCGCCCACCTAGAAGTGGCCTAACCGCCGCTACATGCCAGAACGGACCAATGCATCTCTACTCGCCCTTACATGTGTAATAGCAGACATAATTAAAAAAAAAAAAAACATTATAATTAGGCATCCTAAATATCTATAAATAAATACAATACACCCAAAGGGATATATTAACAGTAACCAGTGAGCCCCATAATATAACCAGATAAAATCCTACCTATACTCATAGTGATAACATAACCCTAGAGTGCATCCCTGTGGTGATTTGCAACACTACACCTCCAGGGACGAGGGAAATTACATTTACAAAGCCAGATATTACCCTGTATATCACCGGCCCGCAGGTATAAAGGAAGGCAATATTATATTCCCTAAATAAATTTAAGAAACTACACATAAGAACTCATGATCATGTAGGATAACAAAAGAAGGAAACAAATGTTTTTAAAAAATATTAAATAATGAAGATGTTCAAAATGGTAACTGATAGCTCCATACATGCTGCCGGATTCACCCTACCCGATAGACTACTGTGGATAGTATCCTAATGGTAAACTAGCACCTTTATCCTCTGGGAAATATGTTATATGTAAAATTGCAAACCCAGATACTATAATGTAAACCTTATGCACTACATATTTCCCTTCTTTTTATCCTAAGCGCAGAGTCTCTTTCTGATTTCTTTTTTAAATAGCTTGGGGTGTCTCCTTTCCCAAATGGGGTCATTGGGGGGGTTTTGAACTGTCCTGTCATTTATTGCAGGCTTATGTCACACATCACCCACTCTTCTAACCACTTGAAGACCAAGCCCTTTCTGACACTTTTTGTTTACATGAAAAATTATTATTTTTTTGCAAGAAAATTACTTTGAACCCCTAAACATTATATTTTTTTTTAAACCAAATGCCCTACAGATTAAAATGGTGGGTGTTTCATTTTTTTTTTCACACAGTATTTGCGCAGCGATTTTTCAAACGCATTTTTTTGGGGAAAAAACACACTTTTTATTTTAATGCACTAAAACACACTATATTGCACCAAATGTTTGAAATAAAAAAGATAATCTTATGCCGAGTACATGGATACCAAACACGACATGCTTTAAAATTGCGCACAAACGTGCAGTGGCGACAAACTACAAAAAAAAAAATTGGGGTCTATTAGACCCTAGATCTCTCCTCTGCCCTCAAAGCATCTGACCACACCAAGGTCAGTGTGATAAAATGCTTTCCCAATTTCCCAATAGCGCTGTTTACATCCGGCAAAATCGAAGTCATGAAATGCTTGTAGCTTCCGGTTTCTTAGGCCATAGAGATGATTGGAGCCGTTCTGATCTCTGATCAGCTCTATGGTCAGCTGGCGGAACCACCGGCTGCGTTCTCAGGTTCCCTGTTGGGACAGGAGAGCCAGAGAAAGCCATGGAAGGCGGTGGGAGGGGGGTCATTCCCTCCCACTGCTTGTAAAAGCAGTCTAGAGGCTAATTAGCCGCTAGGATTGCTTTTACATGAAAGCCGACCGCCGGCTGAAAAAAATGATACCTAAGCCCGCAGGCATCATTCTGGTATAACCACTCAAAGTCCAGCAACATGCCAGTACGTTGCTGGTCCTTGTTGGGCATATATTGTAATCATTTTTTTTTTTTTTTTTTTTTTTTTTTTTCATGCAGCCTTTGGGCTGAACAAAAAAAAGAGATTAATCGGTGGTTATGCCCACCATTAGAATACCTCCCTTCATCCACCCGCTTCTAATGATGGGCATACATGCACCATTTTGTTTTTAACTGTGGTGGCGAAATCACCTCCGACAGCGCTGGAGTCACGGCTTTATGTATCGTGGGAGCAAATGCTGTTGCTGTCAAGATAAATAAATCCGCGCTGCAACTGAATGGTGTACCTGCTAAGCAAATGATGGTTAACAAAATAAAGTAACATTACAGTATAACCGTAAGACATACCATACCTGCAAAGCAAATACAACAAAAAAAAACTGTAAAAAATAAAACCTTTTTTTAACGCAATCTGAGCCTAAAATATGTATATGCCAAAGCATGGGGGCATCCACCCGCAAAAGTTAGGAGCAAATCTCTCTTCCGCCCCTGCTGCCCCCATGCTTCGGCATATATGCTCCTTTTTTCAACTGTGGTGGTGAGATTGCTGTGGCTGTCAACATAAATAAATCCGCGCTGCAGCTGAATGGCGTACCTGAAAACAAAAAAAATGGTTAATAATAAAACACAGTAAACGGTAAAGTATAAAAAAATTACATACCTGAAAAGCAAACGTGATAAAACATAACAATAAAACATTGCAGAATAGAATACAGTAAAAAAAAGAGCAGAACAATAGAGAGAGAGAACAATAAAACAACTATTTTTTTGTTTTTTTAATCCTGTGAAAGTGTGTCCTAGTCTGTGCAGTGCTGTACCCTACGCCAATACTCAACTAGTGTATGGTAGCGTTCAAAACATTCACCAATACAAAGACCAGGATTGTCAGGACAGGAGGGACAATAATAGGGGGTGCCACGCTTATATCCGCGCTTGCTACAGACACGACATCTTCTTTGGGGGGCTCGTTGGGTAGGGGTACCAGGGAGGACATAAGGAAAATGCCTCTCATGCAGCCGGCTTACTGCATTTGGATTGGGAAGGTGAGGTGGAGCACCGTCTGGAAACAGAAGGGCTCTGACGATCTCTTCCTGGAATTTAAGGAAGGATCCAGTCCCGTCCTGAAGCTCTGTATAGCACATAAGCGTTCAGCAAAGCCAAATTGAAATAAGTATACGGACACTTTTTTATACCAGCGTCTGGCCTTACGGGTAACTAGGTACGGCACCAACAACTGGTCATTGAGGTCCACCCCTCCCATATTTTGGTTATATTCTTGGACACAGAGGGGTTACTCCACAACATCAGTCGCCGTAGAAATTTGGACCGTCGTGTCTGCATGAAGGGAGGAAAGAATGAAAACATTCTTATTATCCCTCCACTTCACAGCGAGCAAATTATTACACTTCAAGCAGGCTCTCTCCCCCAGCTTAAGACGGGAATCTACAAGCCTCTAAGGTAAGCCCTGGCGATTAGATCGCATGGTGCCACATGCGCCAATCTGAAGATCAAAAAAGTGACTAAAAAGTGGCACACTTGTGTAATAATTGTCCACATACAAATGGTACCCCTTTCCGAATAAGGGTGAAACCAAGTCCTACACAATCTTGCCAGCGCTCCCTATGTAATCTGGGCAGTTCGGCGGCTCTACGTGACTATCTCTTCTTTCGTAAACCATAAAACTACATGTATAGCCTGTGGCCCTGTTACAGAGCTTATACATCTTGACCCCGTATCTGGCACACTTGCTGGGAAGATACTGTTTGAATGACAAGCAGCCAGAAAACGTAATCAGGGACTCATCAACGCAGACAACTTGATGGGGAGTAAACAAGTCTGCAAAACGTTGGTTGAAGTGGTTTACGAGGGGCCGAATTTTGTAGGGCCGATCGTATCCAGGGTCTCCACGAGGACGACAGAGTTCATTGTTGTTGAAGTGCATGAACCGCAAAATCTGCTCGTATCGTGCCCTGGCCGTGGAAGCAGAGAACACGGGCATGTGGTGGATTGGGTCAGTGGACAAATATGACCGCAACTCACTCTTTTTAGTTATGCCCATGTCGAGGGATAGGCCCAGAAAGGTCTTAAATTGTATTGACCAGCATACAAATTGCTTTGGTCCACAATAGATCTATAGAGATCTTCAGTGAAAAACAGCAAATAAAAATCAAGTGACGTAAAATCAACTGTTTTCACCTGAATACCGGGTTGGCCAGTGAATGGGGGAAGTACGGGTGCTGCAGAAGTGGTGGGTTCCCAATTAGGATTGGCGAATGCAGCAGGAAGGGCACTATGGGCTCGACGGGCCTGTCTTTGTCTTCTTGGTGGCAGCTTGACACTACGTGTGCTTGCCACCTCGCCAGCTTGACCTGCACTTATGGGACTCGCCACGTCACCAAGTGTTACTGCAGTGCTGGATGTACGACCAGGGTGTACTAGGCCGCTGGTGCTTGCCAGTTCACGAGAAGGAATAGCGGCGCTAGTACTTCTCTGTTCCATACTAGAGCCCTGCGGTTCTTGCACCTCAACAGCAGAAGATCGGGGTCTGGTACGCCTGACCTTGGCAGGGACCACAACTTCGTCGTCAGAGCTATCTGTCATGGAGCTGTTGTTGTCTGCAGGATCGTATTCTGAGCCTGAATCTGACAGATGAGTGACTTCCTCTTCACTATCTGTCGGGCTCAGAAACGTGTAGGCCTCTTCACTACTGTACCTTTTGATTTGCCATTTTGGGCTCTAAATTTACTGGTACAGTAGTGAGACTCACAGGTAAAAAAGCTCCTAGGCTGTCAGCAATTGTAACAAATGCTACCAAAAAACTGTTAGCGATCGCAGGGATCAGGCCTGACTCTGCAAACGCTGCAGTTATGTGTGTTTAGTGTTTTGTGACAGTGATCGATCGATACTGCACTTGGGTGGGCTGGGCTGGGCGGAGGGGCAAAACGCAGGTGCTAGCAGGTATCTGGGCTGATCCTGCTAACACTGCGTTTTTGGGAACCCTAAACTGTTGGGGACGCTAGTATAGATCTGATCAGATCAGATATCTATCTGTTCAGATACTATACCACTAAGGGAGGTGTATGCTGCGTGTGAGGGTGTTAGCGCTACTGGCACTAACCTGACGCTGCCTGGGGCAATGCAGACCCTAAAGCCTAACTGATATCACCTGCCGGGCGATCAGGGGGTTAAACCTTCATTGGGTAATAAACGACGGGTATAAAAAACAAACTAACCAGCGTCACCCGTAACACTTATACGGTGATCACTGGTGAAAGGGTTAACTAGGGGGCAATCAGGGGGTTAAAACCTTTTGTTAGGTAGTATATGGGGGTACCTGACACTATAAAAAGCTGACGGTGAACCTACATACTTACCTGGCTACCTAGCGTCACCTGTGTCACTAATACGGCGATCAGAAAAAAGATTGCTTAGCGACACTGCCGACAAGCGAAGAAGGGGTTAACTGGGGGGTGATCAAGGGGTTAAACCTTTATTAGGGGTTGTTAGGGGGTACCCTAGACCTAAAGGGGCCTACCACTAACTGCCCTACCACTTATAACAGTTACAAATGACACCATTGCAGTAATCAGTTAAAAAAAAAAAAAACTGCTATTGGTGTCACTGTGACAGGGGGTGCAGGGAGGGGTGATTGGAGGGTGATTTGTGTGCCTACGTGTTCTACTGTAGTGTTGGTGCACACTTGATGTCTTCTCTCCTCGGCGCCGGAACAAAAAGACCGACACGAGGAGAGATGACCTCACTTCCTCTGCTTTTGTTTACATTACAAAAGCAGAAGAAGCTTTTCATTCGTCAGGAGCGATCACGAGGGGGTGGCCATGAATCGGTGGCCTCCCCCTCAGCACTGATCGCTCCTGCAACGATGCCATGCCATTCTGCCGCAGTATATCTGTGTAAGGCGGTCGGCAACTGGTTAACATAGAGCGTTAAAAAAGGGCAACTTGTCTTTTTGGGTATGTCGCAAAGAATATTTTCCTTTTTTTAAAAGAGCGATGATGTGGTGTCTATCCCGACATGTTTGACGACTAAGGTCTTTCTCAGGAGATTTTTTAGATAATCACTGTTCAAAAAGACAAAATATGCCATAATAGTATAGAGCAATACAAATTTGGACAATTAAGGAAGACTAAAAACAAGAGCATATAAAAAAAATCATCAGTCATTCTTGTTTGCCATGTTCAACCATTCTATTCCTTACCCAAACAGTCTGCCAGTACTCCCAAACCAGAGGCAACAAGGCGATGCAGAGTATGTATGTGTGTGTGTGTGTGTGTGTGTGTGTGTGTGTGTGTGTGTGTGTGTGTGTGTGTATGTATATGTGTGTATATATATATATATATATATATATATATATATATAAAATGTTAGTCATGCATTACTTAAGTTCAAAAGATAAACATTAGTGACACACCAAAAACATATGGCTTTAAAGCATACTCCCAGCACAAGTTACTAAAGTAGAATTGCCCCAGGGTGCCAGACTGAAATGTCCGTTGTAAAAAAAAAAAAAAACAGCCAGACAAAGGCTGAAATAATAAAAAATAAAAAAAAATCATAATTATTGACTGTTTTGAAATGCATAGATTTAATCTTTTATATACACTTTTACACACATAACTGGGTAAAACGTAACTTTTTCATTATGGTATATGACTCTGTGTGTATAAGTAAAGTATGTCATTGTGTATACCTCTGACAGTAATTCTTTTTATTGCGTTTTGTAGATCTGGGACATGACGCCTTCAGTGGGTTGCAGTCTTGCCACTGGCTTTTCTCCTCGTTGATCCCTCCAGTTTCAGTTTACTTTGAAGAAAGCACCTTATGTACAGCCACGTACATGCACACCACCTCACCCAGGGCATTGCCCACACTTCTGTGCTTCTACCGTATGTACCCAATGAAAGCAAAGCAATGCAACAGCTCTCCCAAACCAGGAGGAGGTGCCTTAAATCCCACACAGCTGTCCGTCTTTACTTATCTGTGCTACAAGCTCCAAGCCGCACGGGAACCAGCTGTCTATAATCATTTCACATAACTTTATGTAGTTGTATATCATTGTGGAATGATATCTGCTACCTTTGGAAAATTCCTAAACATCTACCTATAAAGACAGGATACTTTTATTATCAGACAGGACATTTTTATCGTTTAAATGATCTTTCAAAGAAGCTCTTGGTTTTTCTTTTTTTTTTTTCTTTCAAACTTCCTTCTATTCCAATATGCCTATAGGAAAGTCACATTATTATTCTATGTTCTGATATTTTTCAATGACTGTGTTTGTTGTACGTTGTCTGTTGTATTATGGTTTGTGAACATATGAAGGCTGACCCTAGTATTTTCCTAACCAGATCATTGAATATGTTCCTGTATTACAGGTTTGTTTTGTTTGCAGGTAATGTATATCCTTTTTGGTGGTCATGCATAGGAAGTGGCAAGATCAAATACTGAAAGCACACTAGTAAGCTCTCGTAGGAATATTGTTTGGCCCTTATCTTCTCCTTGCTGGTTTTATACATTTTATGTGCATTAATATGAGTTGTACGTCTGGGATGAAATATCCTGTAATTAGGAATTCTGAAAGCCAAGAACATGCTACAGCCACATTAAACTTCCTTTTGTGCAGTAATAAGGTTTGTTAACAATAATATAGGGCACTAACAGGTAGTTCACAAATCGAATAGCTAACCATAACTTATAACCACTGATCCAACCACAGTCTATATGCATCCCAGGAGCTTTGTTGGAGAGATTTATTCATTGGGGTTTCAGGAATCCATTTATTTGAGACGTCCTCAGGCCCCGGTCACACCAAGGCACCTGCTGTATCTTTTGGAATGTAAAGCGCACAGTACATTACTGCAAAGCAATTGGTGTGAATGGGTCCTTGGAAGGATATCAGAGAATGCAGCCAGTCAGGTTATAGGTGACAAAAGCCAGGTTTTTCTCAGCTGAGGGAATCTTTTGGAGTTTTGTTTATTTTTATTTTTTTAATATTACCTACATTACAATTTATACATAGCAGGATGACAGAAATGGGGTATATCAATGACCTACCCTAATTCATATCAGCAGCATGTAGGAAATTGTGATGAGGTTTTTTTTTTGGGGGGGGGGGGGGGGGGGGGGGTGTCCTCATTAGCCCTTTAATAAAGGGGGGCCTTTTGGGTTACAAATATGGGAGCTGCCATTTCTAAGTGTAGGTTCAAATGTAGACATCTTTCTTGCTTTCCCTGTTGTAAGGATGAGGATGGCGGCCTTAGAACTTGTACTTTTAGGAACAAGTCAACATTGGCATTTCCTCATATTTCTGTCTGGACATATTGATTTAAATGGCATTACCACATAAGCAGTAAATACATTTTTACCTTCTCCATGAACTCCTTTCTGGAAAGTATTCATTGATAAAATTTGTAAATGAAGGATATTAGAACACAGATACACAGAATGAAATGTATAGAATAATGTGTATATTTTTACATACACAAAATAAGAAATGTGCAGTTATATAGCTAGTTATCTATTCCTCCACATTTTCTAAGTTTATTTTCTCTTTCACTCTTTGAAATACTGATGTTTTATGCTATCTGCGCATGTCCTCAGCATACTAGCCTACACTTGTAAGCATGCTGGGAATTGTAGTTCTGGCACATCTGGATAGAGACTGGTTTCCTAAGATTACTTTAGTTTGCAGGGTGAAATAAACATCAGATCATATTGACTTCATAAATAGGCAGCCTGAGGGTTGTATTTATAGATGGAAATTGTATAACATAGGCTTTAGTGTAATTATTTGTCAAGTAGGTTTATCAAATAAATATGCTTATTTTGTTGTAACAGTTTTGTTTTTTTTTTAAGACTGCTTTAGACTGAAATGTTAAAATGGGCTATTTTGAGGTCCAGGGACCAATAGATCAGATTTAAAGGGCAAGGGGGTCTCTGTTGTCATTAATACCACCAAGAACATTTCTGCTTTTCTAAGAAGGAATCCTGGCTGTTGAAGTGATCCAGTAGCTTCCATTTTTGGGAACAAGTAGGAAGATTAAGTGTTCTGATTTCACATGCTGCATGTTGTTCTCGATAAAAGCCTGACGGCTAGCATTTTCAGGAGGTGATCAATAGATGCCTACGTTTCTTCAAAACGGGTTTCCTTTAAATCAGACAAAGGAAAGGTTCACTTCAAGTTCACTTTATTTAGGCCCTTCTGGTGCCTTCCTTTTACTTACCCTGCCATTTCTTGCAGTCACTGGGAGCAATGGAAAGTCCTATGTAAACTATGAGTCTCGGGAGTTGCAGCTCAAACATGGCTATTAACTCTGTGTGACCACTTTTATTGGCCTGGCATTGTCACATGGAGCAATTCACATGCTTCTCCAAGTACCGGGTATTTCTTTGGCATCCAGTGCTGTGCAGAATGACAGGGGAGTAAAGGTGAGGGCTAAGTTTATACTAGGCAGGGTGGGGATTAAAACAAACCTGTTCTGCCTTGAATAGGTAAAAGTAGACGAGACATGTTCTTCAAGTTTTTTTACACTTTATGTAATTGTGTCCTGCTGAGATCAGATTTCCAGGGTTCACTAGATGACCCTGTGTGGTACGAATACCACTTGAATCACTCATTTCTTTTATTGCTCTGGGCAGCACTTTATTGTAAGATTCACATCTTCATCCATTTTCCGTTACATGTTGAATTCTACTGTATTGTCCTAGATTTTGCCAGTAGAAAAAGGAAATGGCGATTGCTAATGTACATTGTCTTAAGTTACCTACACATTGGGGCTTTATGTTTCTGCTGAGAAAATTTGACTCTCAACACCAGTTTTTCCATTTGATATGTGCTTTTATTGAATAGAGTGTGTCCATTGAGCTCTCCATTACAGGGTGAGTGCAGTATTGGCTTATGCTTTCATCTCCGTCCAGTTGGTTTCTTCAGTGCTGTCATTATTTTCTGCCCATAGACTTGTCAGTTGGTTGTGCACTAGATTAGGAATTCTTGCTTTTGTAGCTTTAGGGCTCATTCACACCAACAGCTGTACTAAACACTGCACTGTTGCACTGCAAAATTACATTTCATTAAGTTCTGTTGGTGACTTGCAGAGGATTGCGTCACACCATGTTGTGCTGGAAACAAAAAATACTGCATGCTTTACTGCCGCACACACCACTGCAGTGGTGAACTGGCATGATGGGGAGCCAGTTTTTTTTGCCTTGTATTACTGTGGAACGGGCCCTGGGCAAGGCTACCCAGCACAGTCCCAATGCAGCTGGTGAGAATGGACCCTTAGGAACAGAAAATGGAAGGCAGCATAATGGGATGTCTTGGCACTAGGGAGCTGTAACCCATATTAGAATTTCATTTTAGCATAAACAGTTTTTCAGGATAAGTTAGAGCTGCACAGAAATAATGACTAGTTATCAAATGTTATGTTTGTTTGCAACACATTATTAAATAAATGTTATTTTGTATTCTAGACCTTAGTTTGTTTTTACTATTTTTTTTTTCCCCTTCATTACTCATATTTTGTATTCATTACTTGGAGTGATTGTATTTGGATTATATAAATGCCTTGCTTTCTTTTGAACTGTGGAATGCTTACCCACCCACTTTGGAGATATAGGCTTATTAGAGAACTACTTAATAATGTGTTTACACAACCAATAGAGTTTGTACTCTTGTAAACACAATATGACTTAATGTGGAGCTTATAAAACCAGATGTAATGAATGTATTTGCTTATCCGCACATACAGTATAACCCCACTTTTTAGTTGGTGCGGACAGCATTCTGCAGTAATGCATACAATCATCCTGAAATTAAAGTGGCACTATGGGCAACGTAAAAAAAACAACATATAATGCAGATTGTCAAATAGCAATAATACAACCATCTTTTTAAGTCTCCCCTGTAATATAGTTTCATAATCTGCTGATTCAGCTAGTAAGTCTGTGATTTTACTTTTTTAACTTTAACAGACCAAGCTGTCCGTCAAAAGCTGCTGCTGCAGGGATGGAGGTGCTTAAAATGGTCCCACTTTTCATATAGGTAACCTCCCCCAAACTTTGACCCCTTTCATATCTGCTCTTTTTTGGGCGACAAGACAAACCACACCGCGTTAGAATGGCACCCAAACAAGCGTGGTGCGTTTAGCCACTATTGCGGTGCAATTTGGAATCTCGGGCTGAATCATGGCGATTTTGCCCGTGATCCCAAATAACCAGATGTAAACAGGGTCTTCTCGTAAGAATTGTTGCTTTAACTGCTTAAAACTTTTTAGGTGGAATTAGGCAGGCCATAGATGGTGCAAATGGTTGCAGGAAAGAAATTTGCACTATTCCTCCATCAACACAGACAGTGCTGACAGGAGAATCCCTCCTGCTGAGACATTGTTCTCTCACAGAGGGGGAAGCCATCCCAGCCTGGAGAAGACAGTGATTATTGCTAGCGGCTATAGCAGCCGCTAGCGATAATCCCAAGTAAAATCCAGCAGGATGGTTGTACCCAAGTTGTTTGATCAACTTGGTACTTTCAGCATGCCTATACACGGTTCAAATCTCGGCTGGTTCCTGCTGATTCGAACCATCTATGGCTGGTCTTTTGGCTTTAATTTGTAAGCCACCTATGCACAGTTTATATAAACCGACTAGCTCATCTAACACTACCCTCTCCAGTTGACAGTGCCGCTGTCCAAGAGTGGCTATGTTGCTCTTCAGTAGATGCAGTGGATGAGATAGTGTAGACACTCTACAAAAGGAAGTGTGTTATTTGCCAGGTATGATGAGCAGCAATATGACATTTTTGGTTTTGGGTTTAGATATGCTTTAACTTTCTTTGGCTTTTCTACCCTGATCTGTTAAATGACACCAAGTATGGTTTACTGCATGTCACTATTTGTATCATTTTAGCAAGCTAAACAGGCCATAAATTATACAATTGTTTTTGCACAATTTTCCTTTAGATTTACCAACCCATATAATATGAGTTCAAACCCAAACACTTTCAATGTGTGTGCAATCGGACAGGCCCTTGCCCTACATAGTTGAAGGTAAATCTAAAGAAAATTGTATAATGTATCTCAAGCCTAAAAGTAAGCCAGCTGTACTTGTAGCTGCTAGTTTAATCTTTTGCACTTTCAGAAATCTTGAGGTATTTCCCCATGCATGTTTGACAGCAAATGTAAGCTGGATTTGTAAGCTTGCCCTTAAGCCTCTGTCTGTGGCAGAGCAGGTTACATGCCTATAGAAGAGCATGGAATCATCCGGTTTTGCCTTCCACACTATGCAGATGTAGGATTTCTCTGCCTTACATTTGACAGACAACACCCCCCCAATACTGAACCTATGATACAAGTTTCAAATACTGACCCTCAACAGTCAATAAAATGTAGCACAGGGCTACACTAACTGTTTTTACATTCTGTTTGAACATTAGGGTATTGTTTGCATATATAAATAGTGGTGCTGGCCATTTTTGTGAAAACATTACTGGCAAATTTGCCTTAAAGCTTATTATATTGCAGCCTCTTCCTGTGATTTTCATTGTTTTTTTTTGTTTGTTTTTTAATTGTCATTATGCAGTCAGACAATGCCAGCATGGTCCAGCAGAGAATATTGAACCAAAACCATAAAAAATTACATATATATATATATATATATATATATATATATATATATATATATATATATATATATATATATATATATATATATACATATACATATACATATACATACATACATATACATTTTTTTTTTTTTTTTATATGAAACACAATGGGGAAATATTATAAACGCTAAAGTTACTATGTTACCTGTTCAACTGTCATTTTTCATTGTACATCAGAAAAATGTTATCCGCAATGACGGGCAGCACAAACTTTTCTCCACCTGTGTCTTTGGAATTAAAATAAAGTCTGTATTTTTGGTCTGATTAAACTGTGTCCTGCACTGCAGAGTTGTTCAGTCTGATTATGGTGTGTCCAGTGAAATAACTCCGTATATATCTTTCCAGTCATGTGCTCTATAATGAAATGTGTAAATGAGTAAATTCTTTACAGCAATAGCAGCCACCAGCCTTGTTTTGTCATTTCCACAGTCTCGGTGCATTCTGGGAATGTCTGACATTTGCTAAGCTGCCTTCTTATGTATTCTTGTTCATGGAAATAACAAACTGCTTATTTTAGAAAGTTTGTTCTATGTCGTAAATTTTTTTTTTAAATAAAATTTTCCTTTCCTTTACAGTTGTCAGGTCGTCTATTTGTCTTTACATATGTCAGGAATAATAGCCAAGTAGAAAAAATATTTCAAGCTGAACTCCGGGCTAATGTAAAATACCCAAATTAATTTAGCTCTGTATTCAATAGTACATCATTTAAGTGCTACTAAAGTTAACCTTTTTCCAGAAGCATAACCCATATCTGCAGTGGCAAGAGTAAAGGGCTTTAATGCGGTGCTGGACCCTAAGTTATGTATTTTGGGGCTACTGCCAGACTTGGAGGTGGACAAATATCACGCAGTATTCATTTTTGAAACATTATTCCTAGCACGTAAAGTGATAGCTCAGAGATGGATGCAGAATGTGCCCCCCCCCCCTATAGTTATGGGAAAAAAGCAGTTAATGACACCCTGCCATTCAAGAAACTGATCTACGCACACAGGGGATCTACACAAAAATATTCCAAGATCTGGGACAGATGGTTGGAGGACAGGGAAACCTGTGTATAATTGTTCCATACCCAGTGCAGAGTTCCCCTGTACCTGTTGCACACCTTGTTCATAAGTTGGATTAAATTGCCACCTGATTCATTGCATTCATTCAATAAAGTCTTTTTTTTTCCAAGTAAAAAAAAAATGGCTTTAATGCCCAGCCATCATACATATCAGTCCACAGCAGCCTGAGGTTGTGTGCTAAGAATGGGCTCAACTCGGACAATGATGACTGCTCCTGGTCATGGCTTCTGATTGGGGGTCAGCAGGACAGGGTCCCAATCACGTGATTGCTGTGAGAGCCAATTAGCGGTCACATTATAGAGAAGCCATGCTGCCTCCCAGCCATTAATTAATTGGAACAATGCCTACCTTAGTATTGCCAGAAGGTAGCATTAAGGGGTTAAATGGGTGTTTCTCTTTCGTTCATTGATGGACACCGCACTCTAATCTTGACCTTAGGGTTATATCGCCACCTTTAGGAGAGGACTAGGCAGAACTAAGAAAAAAAACAAGCACAGTACAGCCCAGGGGGCGGTCCTACTGGCAATAACCCCCCACTCTGCTCCCAGCAGCTCAGTTATTTTCTGCCTAGTCTAGGAGAAGGACCTGACTCCCTGCGGGGACCAGTGGTTCTTTGAAAATTTTTTGCTTTTTTCTTCCTGTGATCTACAATCAACAGCCGGGCTGGGTGACAGGTTGGGTAATATAGATCCTGGTAGTCTCCCCAGCCTGGCCATCGAGCGCGTGCAGACCTTAGCTCCGCACTGGGTCAGCCGTAACAGGCCCCATTCTGGACCGGGGCGGCCGGCGAGCTCTATGCTCCGGGGCACACATATGACCGGGCTACTGCTGTCCAAGTCACAGTGTTGCCATGGCCGACAGCCACTTCGTACTATGCTGGAGATGGGTCTGTCCGTGGAGTGCGTCCAGCAATCCCTGCAGGAGGGGTAAGTATGGCTCCACCGGTTTGGGCAGGCTGGAGCAGCTGGGCACTCCCTGGGGGGTCAATAGAGGGGTCTCTTCCATTCCTCTCTCCTTGCCTCTTTCCCTCCTCCCCTCCCGAGGGGTGCTGCGTGGCTGGGCATAGGGGGTGTGGAGCACTTACTTGGCTCGGGGGTCCTCTGGGCAGTCTCTGGGTCCTGGCAGGGGGTTGTGTTGCAGTTTTTCTCCCCTCATGTGCCGCTGTGCAGGGGGAATGGTCGCCGCGGGAATCGCGGCCATTTTCTTGGAGCGCGGTGGCCATTTTCCCCGCGTTTTCAGGTGCTTTTTTTCCGAGGCGGCCATTTTCTTGTAGCCACGGGGGAAGTTTTCTGTTAGTTCTCTAGCGCTGGGCGGCTGTTTAAGCCAGGAACAGCGCAAAACTGACACAACACCTCGTGGTTTGGATGCCTGCAGGGGGAGACCAGCACAGCACAACGCCTTGGTCAGGGTGGTGAGTCCTGCGGGGGGGGGCCCCTCAGTCTGTGGCAGCTAGGAGGGTAGGCATTTTTTGTCTCTTGCCTTAGGTTCCCGGTGGTGGCAGGCAAAAGTGTGTCATACATGGCGACTGATGCTGGCGCGTCTTCCCCAGACACCCCTGTGATAGCAACCGATTCCTCTGCACCTGCGGTGCCCCTGGACGCTCTCTCAGCAGTCCTGGAATCATTTGTTTCCAGGGTGGAAGCGGCGTGCGGGGGCGCAAGGTGGGTAAAAAACACCCCCTTCCCCCCCGTCTTCCGGGAAAAGCTCTGATTCAGACTCGGGCGCCTCTGTGGCAGGTGGCCCTTGTTCTGACGCTTCAGAGGTTGCGTATCCTGACCCTTCGGACAGTGAGGAGGAAGCTTCCGCGTCCCTTTCAGCGCAGGAAAAAGCGCTAGTGGGGGCACTAGCTTAAAGATAGAGGATACGGCTAGGGCATCTGCAGATGTGTCTGTCCCTTTTGGGTCCCACAAGCCGGTCCGCACCGCTAAGGTGTTTCCCTACCTAACTTATTTTGATAAGTTTATTTACAAAGAGTGGGAACGCCCGCAGCGTGCCTTTTCTGTCCCGAGGCGAATGGAGGTGCGTTACCCCTTTGAGGAGAGTTTCCTGAAAAAATGGACCTATCCTCCGGTCGTGGACCCCCCAGGATCTAGGTTAAATAAGGTGAGCACGATTCCGGTGGAAGGGTCCCCCTCTTTCAAGGACCCTGCCGACAGAACAGCCGAGGCGGTTGCCCGGTCCATGTTTACGGTGGTGGGGTCGGCGCTTCGGCCGGTGTTTAGCCACGGCTCTGGTGTCACAAACGCTTGGAACAAACAATGGGCTAAGTTGTTGCACCGCGAGTTGGGGAAGGAACAGGTTTCCCCCGTCTGTGTGGAACTGGCAGACCAGTTGGTGCATGGCCTTAAGTATATCTGTGATGCGGCCCTGCATCCGGTCCCTTTGCTTTCTAGAGCCTCAGTATCAGCAGTAGTGCTGCGTCGGTTGATTTGGCTCAAGTGTTGGTCTGCGGACCAGACATCTAAGAAAGCGCTGGCGGAGTTGCATTTCCAAGGGGGGAGGCTGTTTGGCGCCTCTCTGGATGACATTATTGAAGATGTTACTGGGGGGGGAAGAGTACTTTGCTCCCACAGTCCAGAAAGGGTAAGGAGCCACGCCATAGGCAGGGGCCCTCTCTTTCCGCTCAGAAGCGGCTTTTTCGTCCGCCTGTTTTTGGCGGGTAAGCGTTCCCAGTCCAACAAGGTGCCCGCTGAGGGACAAAAGCATCCCTGGTATCGCAAGCCGGCGAACAAATCGGCTTCTGCATGAAGGTTCACCCCCGCCCGACTTTCGGGAGTTTGCAGACCGGTGGATCTCTCTTCTTTCTGACCAGTGGGTCTGCGAGCTGGTTTTGTCAGGCTACAAGATAGGTTTTTTTTTTTTTTCCCTCCAACCTTCATCTCCTTCCGTCTCGTCGCGAGGCCCTGTTGGGGGCAGTACAGGACTTGCTACTGCGGGGGGGTGATAATACCTGTACCGACGTCGGAAAGGTTACAGGGATTCTACTCCAATCTGTTTGTAATCCCGAAGAAGAAAGGGGTCTGTCCGGTCCTCAATCGGTTTAGGAAGGATCGGAGGTTCAGGATGGAATCGGTTCGTTCCGTGGTCGCTGCGCTACATCAGGGGGGTTTCCTGGCGTCCCTGGACATCAGGGACGCATACTTGCATGTCCCCATATGCGTCAGACACCAGAGGTTCCTGCGAACCAATTTGTAACTCTTCCCTTTGGCTTAGCATCGGCACCAAGGGTCTTCCCCCGAGGTGCTGGCTCCAATCCTGGCGTTACTGAGACAACGAGGGATCACGATCGTGGGTTACCTGAACAAACGCCACCTGAGAGCAGCCTCTGCCTCAGAATTGGGGGAGGATGTGGCGATCACCATGCAGACTCTTCAGGAGTTTGGCTGATTGTTGAATCTCCAGAAGTCAGTGTTGCTCCCGTCTCAATGCCTGGAATACTTGGGGCTCATTCTGGACTCCTCAAAGGTGAGAGTCTTTCTTCCTTCAAGCAAGCTGCAGACTCTCCACTCCGCAGTGCAGTTACTGATGTTCTGCAGGTGGTCGTCGTGTTTTTGCATGCGAGTTCTGGGGCTCATGATAGCCACTTTCGAGGTGGTACCATATGCTCAATTCCACACTCGGGTCTTGCAGAAAGAGATTTTGTCCAAATGGGACAAATCTCTGACATCCCTGGATTATCAAATTGGGGTGAGCCATCTAGCCAGGGCTTCACTTCTCTGGTGGCTGAGGTCCCTGGCCCTTTGGTCCGGGAAATCGTTCCTTCCTCTCCATTGGACGGTGATCACAACGGACACCAGCCTGAATGGCTGGGGGGAGGATTTGGGGCATCCAGTCAGCCCAGGGTCGCTGGACGAAGGAGGAATCCCGCCTGTCGATCAATGTGCTGGAGCTGCGGGCAGTGCCTCTCCATGTGGTCGCAGAGGCTGCAGGGTCGTCCGGTCAGGATCCAGTCTGACAACCCCATGGCGGTGGCATCTGTCAATCAGGGAGGGACAAGGAGCTCAACAGCGGCGCTGGAGATCTCCCACATCCTGCAGTGGGCAGAGCGGCGCGTGGCGGCTCTGTCAGCTGTGTACATTCCGGGCGTAGAAAACTGGCAGGCAGACTACCTCAGTGGTCAGTTGCTGGACCAGGGGGAATGGTCACTGCATCCGGAAGTGTTTCAGCTCATTTTGCTTACGGTGGGGCATGCCAGATGTGGTTCTCCTGGCCTCTTGGCTCAATTGGAAGGTGCAAAGGTATGTAGCCAGTTCAAGGGATCCCTGAGCGGACGCGTTAGACGTGTTGGTGGCCCCATGAGGGCATTATCGGCTAATTTGTGCCTTTCCCCCATCTCGCGCTCCTCCCTCGTCTGATGCGCAGATTGGAGGCTGAGAGGATTCCGGTGATTCTGATTGCCCCAGACTGGCCTCAACATCCTTGGTACGCCAACATGGTATGAATGGTGGCAGATGTCCCTTGGCAGCTGCCGGTGCAGGAGGACCTTCTGTCTGATACTCCACCCTGCTTTACCATCTCTGGCTTTAACGGCATGGCTGTTGAAAGCCAGGTGCTGAGGGATTTCTACAATGCTAAGGGCGCGTAAGTCTTCTTCCCGGAAGATTTATCAGCGCTCCTGGAAGGCCTACATCTCCCTGTGTGAGGAGGTGGGGTGGCATCCACGTTACATAGTAAGGTTGAATAAAGACACCAGTCCATCCTGAGTGAGTGCGGGTGCGTGCGTGTCTACAATTGTCCCTATCCCTGTACATTGTGTCTTATTAAGATGCTCGTCTATTATATTATTATTTATTTAAGGTACCCATATAGCGCCATCAATTTATGCAGCGCTCCACACATATATTGCACTCACATCGGTCCCTACCCTCAAGGCGCCCACAATCCAAGGTCCGCAACTCACATTCATATACTAGGGCCAATTTTGGACAGAAGCCAATTAACCTACCAGCATGTCTTTGGAGTGTGGGAGGAAACCAGAGTACCCGGAGGAAACCCACGCAGGCACAGGGAGAACATGCAAACTCTAGGCAGGTAGTGTCGTGGTTGGGATTTGAACCAGCGACCCTTTTTACTGCTAGGCGAGAGTGCTACCCACTACAACACTGTGCCGCTCCTATGTTCATATTCGGTTTCCAGGATCCTGCTGCAGCGAGGAGTGGATCTGAAGCTTGCATTAAGCACCATTAAGGGGATGATAGCCAAAGCTGATATCTTTTTTCAGCGGCCCCTGGCGTCTCGCTCATTGGTGCGTACGTTTGTTCAGGGGGTTCAGCATGTGGCCCCTCCGGTACGCCTGCCGCTGCCCCCGTGGGATCTGAATCCGGTGTTCCAGAAACCGCCGTTCGAGAACATTAGGGAGATCCCTTTACTGACGCTCTCTCAGAAAGTAGTCTTTCTAGTGGCTATTACATCCGCAAGGCAGGTCTCTGAGCTGGCGGCCTTGTCATGCAAGTCTCCCTATTTGATTTTCCACGAGGATAAGGCGGTGCTGCGTCCGCAGCCCTCCTTTCTTCCGAAGGTAGTTTCTGCCTTTCATCTAAATGAGAACATTGTGCTTCAGTCCTCGGTCGTCACATCCCAAGGAGGTTGCCTTACATTCTTTGGATGTGGTCCGGCTCTGCGGGTGTATCTGTCTGCTATGGATCCTTTCCAGAGGTAGGACTCTGTCTCGGTGGTTGGTCCGAAGAAGGGCCTGGCGGTCTCCCCGGCCACCATTTCTCGGTGGATCAGACAGATCGTTGTTCAGGCTTATGCCATAAGGGGGCGGGCGCCTCCCTTTCCTGTCACGGCACATTTTACCAGGGCAATTGGTGCTTCCTGGGCCTTTCGGCATCAAGCATCCATTTCACAGGTGTGTAAGGTGGCTACCTGGTCATCAGTACACACTTTCACCAAATTTTACAAGGTTGATGTGGCCATATCATCGGATGCATGCTTCGGCCGCAAGGTTTTGCAGGCGGCCGTCTGAGGTTGCGGCTCCTCTGATGGGGAGTTCTTTTTGTTGTGGGTGGAGTTTATTTTCTCTGTGTTCCCACCCCTCGTTTTTGGCACTGCTTGGGGACATCCCTAAGGTCAAGATTAGAGTGCTGTGTACATCAATGAACGAAAGAGAAAATAGGATTTTTTATACTTACCGTAAAATCCCTTTCTCTGAAGTTCATTGACGGACACAGCACCAACCCTTCCTATTTATGTTTGTACTGCTTTTTGACAAACTAAGCTGCTGGGAGCTGGGTGCTTGTTTTTTTTCTATGTTCTGCCTAGTCCTCTTCTAAAGGTGACGAAATAACCCTAAGGTCAATATTAGAGTGCTGTGTCCGTCAATGAACTTCAGAGAAAGGGATTTTACGGTATGTATAAAAAAAATCCCATTTTATAAAGTGCTAGCAGTGTTGGAGTACCTGAATTCAACTTTACATCATCCTCTTGCAGACCCTGTACAGCAGAACTTGGGTTTGAAGATGGTGCAGCAGCACAAGGAGAAAACCAGCTATGCTGCATAGCAAGAAACATGCTGATAGGAGGAGAACGCAGTCACAGAAATTAGCTCATTGTCATGCTGCTTTGTCCCATTTGACCTGTAAGTGTTACTGAATCACAGCAGAATCAGGGCTACTGTCCTGCCAGACATGGTTATGGTTATGCTGTGTAAATCTCAGATGTTGGTTGAATGAAATACAAATCCTTTCACAATCAAAAGAGCTCCCTTATGTATTCCATCTGTGTCTTTAGCTGTTTGCCTGTAGTTTAGCTTTACCATATTGAATTTTGCAGTCAACCAAAATTACTGAGCTAAGGAGTGTGTTCTTTATAAATGAGAAATGCCAGCCAAAAATATTTAGTTTTGGCTAGTCTGGCAAAAAGGTTAGAATCCATCTGGTATTTTTTTGACATCTGTGGCTCCTTTGCACCACAAAAAAAAAAAATCATACCAAAAGGGGAGGCTCTGATGTGTATTATAGCACACTGCTCCCAAAAAAGAGGATAAAGGACCTCATACTAGTAAAACATGCTGTCGTCATTTCTTGTAGCTCCCATAGCTACGAGACTTTGTTATTTTCTAAAAAGAAAAAGTGTTTCCGCGCAAAGGACTAAGTACCAGCTTAAGGGTTGGAACTAATTGCTGGAACTGCTGCCTCTACCGGTTACTGTCACTAGGTGGAGTAAATGAAAAAGTGAAAGGAAAACAAAGTAGACATGGCGCTGTTGTTGGTAATGATTTCCTGATAACTGATAATCTTGTTTGGAGGATTACAAAGAGATGCTAGTAGACCCACTTCCACTATCAGTTAGTGGGAAAAACAGTGGGAAGAAAGGAAGATGGATACAGTTGAAGTGGAGGGGAGCTTCAGATGACGTCAGAGTGACGAAACGCGTAGGGAGGAGTCAGCATACGTCTTTGCATCATTTCCGGCTACAGGCGTTGGTGTCAGCAACATATGCTTATGTTATTTCTACCGAATGTGAGTACCTTTCCACGTGTTTGTATAATAAACAATTGGTACAATATCACGCTATTGGACTCCCTCTCTCTTTTCATGATGTTCAACATATGATCGAATTTCCTCATAACCAACAATAAGGACGATTCTATATCCTATATTGCTACACAGTGGCACATTCTGTGGACGCCTTAGACCCCAGGAGGGGGGGAAGGATCTGGTGAGTGCAGCTGTAATAAGAGCACAAATAAGGCATACACGGTGTGACCACTCTCTGAGAAGACAATTAGATTAGACAAACGGATTGTTTCACTGGCACAAGAGCACTTTATTCATCCTAAATATTTTTTGGACCATTGTTTTTATTCATTGGCGCATGAGCACCTTATTTACCTCGAATGAATTTTGGATTATTTAATAGAATATAAGAGTAATAGGCGGTTCATTTATAGCATGTTTAGTGATTTACACATTTGTGCACTATTGTGACAGAATAGGCATTTATGGTAATTCCTTATGCTGGGGGATCTATTCAGCCTTATATAATCTTTTCGCTTATTCACCGTTTCAGATTGTATTTATGGTATAATGGATTAAGTTTTTTTTAACATGTAAATTATTTAATCACATCCACTTTTTATTTTTAGTTCAGCATCACATACACATATTTTATTTAACATACCAGAATCATCATATATTGGTCTGATTTTTTTTCACAACCACGTTTATAGGACAAATTGGGGGATGTAATTTTTTCAGCAGATATTTATATCACGTCCATTTGGGGTTTTATAAATAGAACATATTAACAGCTTCAACTGTATCCATCTTCCTTTCTTCCCACTGTTTTTTTCCCATTAACTGATAGTGGAAGTGGGTCTGCTAGCATCTCTTTGTAATCCTCCAAACATGATTATCAGTTATCAGGTAATCATTACCAACAAGAACAGCGCCATATCTACTTTGTTTTCCTTTCACTTTGTTGTTTTCTACCTGAACACCAACACCATGCTTTTTGCACAGCATAGGGCAAGCTAAAGCCAGCCTGTCAATCACAGACCGAACACATAAGTCACCCCTTGTCTTTCCACATCAGCCGTATTACTGCTCTCTGCACGCTTTGGTGTTGATTTACAAAAACGGGAGGGTGCAAAATCTGGTGCAGCTCTGCACAGAACCCAAACGCTTCCAGGGTATTTTTGGTCAAAGCCTAATTAACCCCTTGATGCTGACGTTGGCTGTACACAAATATGCACCCTCTTGGTGCCTGGTCCTTTGCACCGAGGAGCCAAATATTTGCCTGAATTGCTGCCACTACACCTGTGCCAAGAGCATGCACACTGTGCGCTCCCGGCACAGTTACCGTAATCTGATTGGCCACCATGCACAGCTGCACCTGATTTTGCACTCTGAAGTTTTAGTAAATCAACCCCAATGTGTCAGGAGTTTGTGTGTGACTAAAGTGGTTGAAGAAAATCCCAATACACTGCATGCAAGATATCTGATAATTTCATGCATGTGTATTTGGCCGTAGAGCTATACTTTTGTGACATTTCTAAAAAATAATTCAGTTTGAAAACCCTTGCATTTATACAAAGTAAAAGAAGAGACAATTTACCATGCAAGTATTTAGGGCATTTTTTTTTTTATGGGCTAGTGGCATTGATAACCGCTCAGCCTGTTAATCATTTTCTAGATGATCAATTGAAACTAACTTTAGTAATACATAGCTTTTCTAGTGTGCACAGTTGCCAAGCAACAGACGATCGATGTGTGTAATTACACAAATTCAACTACCAAGCAAGCAAAACTCAATTAGAGTAGGCAACTAATACTGTGTCAACTGCAATCACTGTCATCTAAAAAGAGAAAAATAAAATACACCTGGCCTGTCTTTGCAAAATGGTGGCCATGCAAGGAACACTTCATTGCTTAAATTGGTGATTTTATTCAGTCTTCTACGGTTGGTTTATTCTGTAAAGCAGTACAAAAAGCAATAATGTGAAATTAAAAAAAACTTGCTGCTCAGTTTCTATGGGAAACTGCAATTTGCATATTATTGCTTTTCACGAAAAAAGCTTTGTTTTGTGAATCTACTTATCAGATTGTATAGTTTTCAGTCAACATTTCATCAAACCATCTGAAGGGTAAAACACCAGATGATTATTCAATCCCTATCAGATTAATATTAAGACTGCTTTCACACTGAGGCACTATAGCACTAAAAATAGCACCTGTAAAGAGCCTCTCCTCTCACT
Organism: Aquarana catesbeiana; assembly: GCF_042186555.1. Classification (NCBI taxonomy): domain Eukaryota; kingdom Metazoa; phylum Chordata; class Amphibia; order Anura; family Ranidae; genus Aquarana; species Aquarana catesbeiana. Next base: position 179,883,358 of record NC_133327.1, on the reverse strand, counting down.
CCAGTGTGAAAGCCCGAGTGCTTTCACATTGGAGCGGTGCGCTTGCAGGACGATTAAAAAAAAGTCCTGAAGGCAGCATCTTTGCAGTGCTGTAGGAGCGGTGTACATCAGCGGTGAAATCAATGGGCAGCGCCGCTTTGCGGGCAGTTTTACCGCCGACGCCCCAGTGTGAAAGCAGCCTTAAGCCCCATACACACGATCGGACTTTCTGACGTGAAATGTTCGATGACAGGCTGTGGTAAATCCGACCGTGTGTATGCTCCATCGGACAATTGTTGGACTTTTCGCCAACAAATGTTGGCTAGCAGTTTTTCAAATTTTCCGCGGACAAATGTGTGTTGTCAGATTTTCCGAGCGTGTGTACACAAGTCCAAAGTACAAACACGCATGCTCGGAAGCAAGGACAAACCAGAAGCGGTCGGTCTTGTAAACTAGCGTTCGTAATGGAGAATTAACATTAAATTCAAATTATGAAATCTCGAAATGCAGCGCACATTCTCTTCTTTAATGGGATAATAATGAAGCTGCTTTGTTGGTGATACTGATGGAGTTTTTGCAAACAAATTCAAAGGCTTTTTTTCTAGTGATATCAAGAATAATATTATGTTTTTTTTTTTTTTTTTTTATTTGGGCAAGTTACCACAGCACCATTATCCCGTAGTTTTTAAGATCAAAGATACAACTATGTTGGTGTCCCTTGTGAATTTTACATTGTATTTTTTAAAATGTAACTGCCTAGTCCCAAAATGTCATTTGAAGTAAAACATATAGCCAAGTATTATTCTCCACAATTTTTTTATTGTGCATTAAAAAAAATCAAACAAATACAATTAGATATCCTATCTGCCAATAGAACTTAACCAAAAAGTGCATTCTATGCATCCAAAAATATACCAAATCAAATCATTATTCATCCAAAAAAATAATGTCAAAGCAATAACTCCAAGGAAAAACCCAGTAGTATGTCACTACGTTTGTAATTGTCGGTCAACATTTGTATGACCGTGTGTATGCAAGAAAAGTTTGGGCCAACGCCCTTCGGACAAAATTCCACGGTTTTGTTGGCCAATAATCCGATCGTGTTTACGAGGCATTAGTCATTCAAGATCTGACATCATCCACAATCTGTTCATTTATAATGGTGTGGTATTAGCATTCATTGCCTATATGTTGGCAGCAGTAGAAAGTCATGGTGAAATGATGTTGATATCTTGCCCCCGTAATGGTTGAATAGGGAAATGACTTGACTGTACATTAAATATACTCAAGTATATTGCCTCTTTTAAACAATGCATTTTATTCTAATCCAATTTGAAAATCTCAGTGACTAAAATCTCTTTGCAAGTTAATATTGTTAGGTAAGATATTACACACGCACTGATTGGTGCAGCTTGGGGCAGGGGAAGAAAGAAATACATCACATTCCACATAACCTGCATGACAGGCTCTGTTTCAGCAATGGACTTGTCATCGTATAAGCCAGTGGTCCCCAACCTATTTGGCACCGTGGACCGGCACTGTTGAAGAAAATTGTGCGGGGGGGGGGGCGTATGTGGCTTTTCGCAGGCAATTTATCAGGGCAATGGCTGGTGTTAGCACTTCAATCATCCCGGCATCATCATTGATATGGTGTCAGGATAATTGAAGCGCATTATTTCTATTACATTGTAATATATAATGAAATAGTTCAACTCACCATAATGCAGAATGTGCCAGAGTGTCACTTGCCACGTCGCCTGCCACCAGATGCGGATTGTCACTTTCCACGTCGCCTGCCTTCAGATGCAGCTTGTCACTTGCCACGTCGCTTGTCACCAGATGCATTTTGTCCCTTGCCACGTTGCCTGCCACCAGATGCGGATTGTAACTTGCCACGTCACCTGCCTTCATATGCAGCTCGTCACTTGCCACGTTGCCTGCCACCAGATGCTTTTTTGTCCCTTGCCATGTCACCTGCCACCAGATGTGGATTGTCACTGGCCACGTCGCCTGCCTTCATATGTAGTTTGTCACTTGCCACGTCACCTGCCACCAGATTTGGATTGTCACTTGCCACATCACCTGCCATCAGATGCAGCTTGTCATTTGCCACTTCACCTGCCACCACAGGAAGATTGTCACTGCAGTGGTGGCAGCACAGGTGTGCGCATTAGTTCAGAGGCAAGCCCGGAGTAGTGTGGGGGGGGGTAGTGAGAGATGATCTGCCTCACCTCCAGCAGTGTATTGGTGTTCTGCCGCGCTGTGTCGGCGGAGGAGGAGTGATGCGGGCGGGCAGTGGGAGATGATCTCCACTCTCTGCTCCCCGCCTCACCTCCAGCATTATAGCAGGCCCGCTGTGAGCGTGGAAGAGCAGCGATGCAAGCGGGCGGCGAGAGATGATATCATCTCTCTGCTCACTCACCTCAGTATAGCGGCCCCTCTGTGAGCACTGAACAGCGGTGATGCGGGCGGTGACAGATGATGTCATCTCTCTGCTGGCGCTGCTGCTCGTCAAACAGTGCAGCCTTCGCGGGCCCGGCAGTGGGCCACGGTCCGGGGGTTGATGACCCCTGCTATAAGCCACATTATTACAGCACACCAAAGTATTTTCAGCAGAACAAAATGCTAAACAAATGTCCAATGTTTGAGAAGGAAAACTGCTAACTGGTAGGAGTCAAAGCAAGAAGATCCCTCAATTCTAGGTTGCCATACATCTGTTTTTTCATAAATGGCGTGCTTTTGCTAGAGAATCGGGATGGACGGGTAGGAGGATTTTGGTGTCTGTACACTTAGTAAAGTAGGACAGCAGTCAGAGTGTGAATGCCACCTAGCATTGTACACACATTCAATAGGGTGTACTATGGGATCATAGAAAACTAAGCAATGGCTTATGTCACACCACCAGATAATTGGTTTCATTAGAGATCTCTTTCTAGCAAACTAGTAATGGTATGTTCATTGTAAAAAAAAAACTGCATAAATATACTAAGCAGGTCCAAAATTCTAACAGGAAACCACAAGTCAGACAGTTTTGGATGTGTGGTTGATATTAATACTAAAACTAAAGGCAAAACTTTTTATCTATTTTGAAGAGTAAGGGAAGGTTTGTAACCGCTGTCCATATTTTTGCCATCTGGGTCCCATTGGAGAGATTTTCATTTACTTCATGTCCCATAGCCAAAACAGGAAGTGAGAGATTTTTTTTCAAAGTGAGGGGGAATTTCTGGTCACTTCCAGAGCTAATGTCCTCATTGGAAGATTCCCACTCTATTACTGTTTTGGGGACAACCCAAAATGTTGGGATTTTCTTTTACTTTCACTTTCGACCATATGAGAAATAGAGAGAGCGAATCTTCAAATGGGGGTCCTAGACAGCAATAAGTTTAACAGGTGTTATAATCCCTCTCCACTCTATACAATACTGATTTTTAGTTGTACTCTAAACCTCTAGCCAGGCTACAGCCGTTAAAGGATAAGTTCACCTTTTATAACATGTTACACCCGTATTTAGGGTGTAACATGTTACTGCTGCAGCTTGCCCCTGGTCCCCCCCCCCCTCGCGTCCCTGCAGTGATAGCAAGCTGGGGATCCCCTCTCCGCATCTGCTGTCACATATTTAAAAGATGTGATCGTGCCGGGCTCCTCCCACCTGGCCAAGTCATTCATTCACAGAGTTCTGAGAATGGGAGAACTTCAAGTGCTGACAGCCTTTGCAGCGGTCAGCTTGTAGTTCTCAATTAATTACCAGGGCGCTGTTGAACACTCTAGGTCAGGGATCCTCAAACTACGGCCCTCCAGCTGTTGCAGAACTACACATCCCATGAGGCATTGTAAAACTCTGACATTCACAGACATGACTAGGCATGATGGGAATTGTAGTTCCTGAACACCTGGAGGGCCGCAGTTTTGAAGACCCCTGCTCTAGGTATTTCATTAATGCTTCTTGTCAGTGTGTAACTGCCTGCTGGTACAAGGAGCAAGCAGACAGCCTGCAGGAGCCCTGCATAGCACCTGTGATCTGCTAATCTCAGGTGCAATGTTTTACAGGCTCCCAATAAAAAATACAATAAATGCACATTTTTTTTACCTGCAAAAAGATGTGCATTTAGAATTTTATTTTATTTTTTTGAAAGGTGGAACTTAAAGGATAAGTCTAAATATATTTTTAACAATCAGTAAATGAGATTTAAAACAAGCCCACACTGATCTCTAAGGCTGCACTCACTCTGGCTTAATTCTTAAAGTTCAAAGCAGAAGCACTGCAATAATCCCAGCTTCTTTTAGAAGCTTGGTTCACTTTGCTCCAGCACCCAGAAGACCTTCTGTGTGTTTGCATTATGCCGCGTACACACGGTCGGACTTTTCGTCTACAAAAGTCCGACAGCCTGTCCGACATACTTCCGACGTACCTTCGGCGGACTTGCGGCAGACTTTCTTACGAACGGACTTGCCTACACACGACCACACAAAAGTACGACAGCCTAGTACGCGGTGACGTACACCAAGTCCGACGAGACTATAAAACGGAAGTTCAATAGCCCGTACGACACCCTTCGGGCTCCTTCTGCTAATCTCGTGTTTATCTCGTGTTAGTAGAAGTTTGGTGAGAGACGATTCGCGCTTGTGAGACTCGTATTTTTCAGTTCGTTTTAACTGTTGTTCAGTCTGTGCTTGTGAGGTTTGTATCTGCTTTTCAGTGCGTTTGGTCAGTTGGCATTGAGAAACCTTTGTTTTATTGGCCGCTCGTTCCTGATTTTCAGGTCGCTCTTCACAGGCCTTGCTGTTCTTCAGTGCGTTCTGTTTAGTGCGTTCTGACCAGCCGACCGTTTTGAAACCATGTTACCTGTACGTACTCGTCGTCGAGCTCGTGCATTGTATATGCTTGGTGCTGTAGTTTATTCTTCAGCCCAAGACCAGTCCATGAACAGGGCGAGGAGGAGTTCATGGACCAAGAATTGGTTGCTTCAGCGTGACCAGTTCTGTCACATGCCTTTGCTCCGTGAGAATAATCCTGAGGATTTCAGGAACTTTCTCCGGATGACGGACCCCGTTTTTGACCGTTTGTTGGCTTTGCTGACCCCCTATATCAGCAGGCAGGATACCTGCATGAGGCAAGCCATCACTCCGGAGCAGAGGCTGGTCGCTACCTTGCGGTATTTGGCCACAGGGAGAAGCCTGCAGGACCTTAAGCTCTCGGACAGGCATCTCCCCCCAGGCTCTGGGGATCATTATCCCAGAGACCTGTTCTGCCATCATCCAGGTCCTGCAGAAGGACTATATTAAGGTAAGATATTTTTCTTTTATTAGCATCACATGTTCTTTTAATGTAATCTTTGATAATGTAATGTATTTCTTGCTTCAAACACTACTTACCATCATTGCAATATAGTGTGAATGTCCCCTTTTTATCCTCACACATGCTGGATTTTTTTTCCTGTTATTTTTTGTCATGCATGTATATTTTCCTTCAATAACCTCCCCAGCATGAAGTGATGGGAACATATCCACCTAGTCTACTCATTTTGAATGTATTTTGTTTGAGTGTATTTAGTGTGCTTATAATTAGCAATTAGCTAGATTTCCCAACCCCCCCCCCCCACCTAAACTCACTCCCAAATAGTGTGCTGCTAATTAGCAATTATCTAGATTTCCCAACCCCCCCCCCCCCCCCACCTAAACTCACTCCAAATAGTGTGCTGCTAATTAGCAATTATCTAGATTTCCCAACCCCCCCCCCCCCCCACCTAAACTCACTCCAAATAGTGTGCTGCTAATTAGCAATTATCTAGATTTCCCAACCCCCTAAAATGTAATCAATGTTCCATCAGAGGGGGTGAGCAATCTGATAAGTGTGCCTTTCCATATTAGTTATTCCAGAAGAATTAAATTATTGAATGTTATACTGATGCTGGGGAATAATGTTTTTAATTGTCTAATTTTCTTGCAATGTTAGCTTCCAAATTAATTGATTTTGGTTTTCTTGTTTGATTCCCCAGTTTCCTTCAACGCCACAGGAATGGCAGACTGTGGCATCCCATTTTGCCAGCCGTTGGGACTTTCCCAATTGTGGAGGGGCTATAGATGGGAAACATGTCCACATTGTGCCACCACCCCATTCGGGGTCATACTATTTCAATTATAAAGGGTTCCACAGTATTGTTTTAATGGCGGTGGTGTCGGCACACTATAATTTTTTATATGTGGACGTGGGGAAGAATGGCCGGATGTCGGATGGAGGAGTATTTGCCCAGACGGAGTTCTGCCAGCGTCTCCAGAGTGGTGGCCTGGGATTGCCACCTGATGCGGATAATGTGGAAGGACTCCCCTTTGTCTTCATTGCTGATGAAGCCTTCGCTCTCAGCAAGCACCTCATGAGGCCATTCCCCCAAAGAACCCTCACCCCGGAGAGGAGGGTTTTTAATTTCCGGCTGGCCAGAGCTAGAAGAGTGGTTGAGAATGCGTTTGGAATTCTGGCCAGCCGGTTCCGCCTGTTTCAAACAGCCATTAATTTGGCGGAATACAAACTTAATTTTATCATTTTATCGTGCTGCATTCTGCACAACTTTTTAAACAAACATTCTCAGAATTATATAGGCACAGTTGGGCCTGAGGCCGGACTTATTATAGATGCCAACCTTACGGGCCTGGATACTGTCCGTACTGGCTTGGCCCCCCAAAGTGCCCGTCAAGTTAGACAGCAATATGTTAATTATTTTATGGGTAGGGGGGCCATTGCAATGGGCCAGGATATTTAATTTTTTACAATAAAAAAAATATTGATGAAATCTTGAATTATATTTATTGCTTGCCTTTCTTTTGGGCTTTCTCCTAGGTTATGGTCGAGCAGTTGTAGTGCCAACTGTATTTTCATTTTAAATGTCTAAATAAGCTCCATTGCCACTGTAAACAACTTTTTGACAATTATAACCAAACTGATACTGAGCATTGAAATAACAAACCACACATTTATTTAATTCCTATAAGGAGATGTTTTTATTAATGGTTGTTATGCATTCAGTTCTGCATTTAGTATAAAATGTTCATAGACAAAAATATAATGATATCTTAATAATGTAGAAAAATATAATTATATTTAAATATTTCTACCTAATCCACAAAAAAATATTTTTGGCTTTTTGATTTTCGCAAACAGGCTTTTTTTTTTTATTTTTTTTGTTTTTTTGGTTTTTTAAAATCAAGTTTTTTACTTGTTTTGTTTTTTTGAAAATCAAGTTTTTTTATTTTTTTTGTTTTTTGAAAATCAAGTTTTTTATTTTTTTTGGTTTTTTGAAAATCAAGTTTTTTATTTTTTTTGGTTTTTTGAAAATCAAGTTTTATTTTTTTTTTTTTTGGTTTTTTGAAAATCAAGTTTTGTTTTTTTTTTGGTTTTTTAAAATCAAGTTTTATTTTTTTTTTGGGTTTTTTTAAAATCAAGTTTTTTGTTTTTTTTTTGGTTTTTTGAAAATCAAGTTTTTTATTTTTTTTGGTTTTTTAAAATCAAGTTTTTTACTTGTTTTGTTTTTTTTGAAAATCAAGTTTTTTTATTTTTTTTGTTTTTTGAAAATCAAGTTTTATTTTTTTTTTTTTGTTTTTTTTAAAATCAAGTTTTGTTTTTTTTTTTGGTTTTTTAAAATCAATTTTTATTTTTTTTTTTGGGTTTTTGAGAAAATCAAGTTTTATTTTTTTGTGGATTTTTTATGTATTTTCGAGAAACAGCCCTCCTTTTTTAAATTAGGTTAAACAGCCATTTATGTTCAGCCAAAAAAATAAAGAGAAGGCCCAGAATGGGGTCAGCAAAACAGGAAATGAAGGACATGATTGATGTTTTGGGGTTTCAAAAAGGGCATTTATATTCGACCCAAAACATCAATCATGTCCTTCATTTCCTGCTGCATACAATCCAGCCGATTCCGCATTTCATCCATGTCCTTATTCCAGGCCATTATTTGACCAATTAGCCGTTGGGCACTTTCTGAGGTGAAATAGTCACTTCTTGTACCTAAAATGGAATGAAACCAAAAAATGTCTTTAGAAATATGCACACATACATAGTTTACCTTACCATAATAAAGCTGTTGTCTCAGACACTGACCTGGTGGGGTGCCCATGTAGCCTAATTCCTCCACATCCTCGGGGGTGGTGCTGTTGCTTGAATCAAGCACAACAAGATCCCCTAAAATAGAGTAGAAAAATTACATTAAACAAAAGGCAGCCATGCATAGATTACCGTAAGCTGGTGTGTCAGACACTCACCTGGTAGGGTGCCCATGTCGCCCACCTCTCCTTCCTCCACATCCTCAGTGGGGCTTGGGCTGATTTCCCAATCATGTTTGGCTTGGGGTGGACTGTCTTCTTTTTGGCTGAGTGATTTTTCCCCTATGTGAAACAAAAAATTATTAATCTACTTAGCACACAGATATTTTAGTACATAGTAATTTTCCAACATTTGTAGTGAAGTGGTTTGTGTAGAGTTCCTATTTTACCTCAATATTTAAAATTATAAAGACATATCGGATAGATAGATATCTAGATATCAATATCTCAAAATATAGTTAATAATCTTTTGATCTCTCTCTCTCTCTCTCTCTCTATATCTGGAACAAAATCTATAAATATCTAACTAAATGTAAAGAAAAAAAAAAAGATAACTTAAAATATTCAAAAAGAATGTTTTACATTTCTATATCTATCTATCTACCTATCTCTATATTTCTCTCTCTCTATATATTTCTTTCTCTCTCTCTCTCTCTCTCTCTCTCTCTCTCTCTCTCTCTCTATATATATATATCTCTCTCTATATATATCTCTCTATATATATATATATCTATATATATATATCTATATCTATATATATCTATATCTATCTATATCTATATATCTATATCTATATCTATATCTATATCTATATCTATATCTATATCTATATCTATATCTATATATATATAGATAGATCTATCTATAGATATGTAACGAGGTTTATTAAAAGATCGTTTAAAACGATGAACAAAAAATCGTATAGGAAGGAAAAGCACATGGAGCAGTATACAAGGTAATAAACACAAGAGAAAAACACGACAAGTACTTACTTTTTTTAAGAACTTTCCGGATACGTCTGTATTGATCCGGCTCCCTGAGTTTCAGGTCAGACCATCTTTTTCGAAGTTGATCTCTGGAGCGCTGGACCCCAAAAGATGCCTGCAAAGTGTCCACGACCTTCGCCATTATTTTGGCCTTGCGCAAATTTGGCCGTGCGTACGGCCCATACTTCCCATCATAGTCGTCTTTGTGAAGAATGGCCACCATCTCCACCATCTCTTTAAAACTCATATTAGAGGCCTTAAATCTAGGCCTCACAGATTTTGTTGACGTTCCAGCCTCCGGGCTGTCTCCACTACCTGAGGTCGTCAACATGTCAGGTGTCTCCGCCATTATTTACTCCACTACGCGCCGTAACAAAAAATGGGCGGAGAACATGAGTTAAAATCGAACGTCAGGGGCGGGCGACGCAGGCGGAGTTTCACACATGCGTAGTGTGTAAAGAGGGCCCTTGCGCACGTGTCGTACGTACGTTCTGTGCGTCGAATTAGGGGGCGGAGAACATGAGTTAATTTCGAACGTCAGGGGCGGGCGACGCAGGCGGAGTTTCACACATGCGTAGTGTGTAAAGAGGGCCCTTGCGCACGTGTCGTACGTACGTTCTGTGCGTCGAATTAGGGGGCGGAGAACATGAGTTAATTTCGAACGTCAGGGGCGGGCGACGCAGGCGGAGTTTCACACATGCGTAGTGTGTAAAGAGGGCCCTTGCGCACGTGTCGTACGTACGTTCTGTGCGTCGAATTAGGGGGCGGAGAACATGAGTTAATTTCGAACGTCAGGGGCGGGCGACGCAGGCGGAGTTTCACACATGCGTAGTGTGTAAAGAGGGCCTTTGCGCACGTGTCGTACGTACGTTCTGTGCGTAGGTGATAGTGGACCAGGACGTTACAAAACTAAGGTAATTTTAGATATATTTTTTTGGGGGTTTTATGGTCATGACTTTGTAGCAAGCGGCCTATATGGCTTGATAGATTGATGAGGCCTACATAGGGAGAAGATGATGAGGGGTTAGCAGAAACCTATAATAAAAGTGTTTTTTGTCTTGTGACTTCATCTTTTCCAGATATAATGAATCCCCTATTTAAGGATCCAGAGTTCCTTACAGCTTTTATTTCTAAATATCGAGAGATGAGGAATTTGTGGGAGGTGAAACACCCTCAGTATTATGCAAAGCATGTGAGGAAGTCAACGCTGGAGAGACTTCTGTCCTTTGTCCAGGCGACCATCCCGGAAGCAACAATGGAGACATTGCTCAAGAAAATTGGGGTCTTGAGGAACATGTATAAGAGGGAGCATAAGAAGATCCAGGAATCAAGGAGATCAGGAGCATCAGCAGATGATGTTTATGTACCCAGGCTGTGGTACTACAATCAACTCCGTTTTCTTGATGACCAGAATGAAGCCAGGCCATCACTTTCAACCCTTCCCTCCACCCTTCCCTCCACCCTTCCCTCCACCCCAGCAGAGGCTGATGAGGAGCAAGCTGGGTCTTCCATCCTGGATGAACCAGATATGACCATCTGGAGTCAGGTAAATTATTTTAACAAATATTTACTGTACTAATATTAATGATGTTAACTGGATGTTATAATTGTCTAAAATAATTTTGCACTCAAAATTGTGTATACATATCAATTGACAGTAGTGGCTAAATATGTTTGGCACCTGCTTGAAATAATTAGGGTGTCTGATTAGACTCTTTTATTAAAGAGATGTATTCACATTGAATTTGCTATTCATGAGAAGCAAACTGTGTGTCATTGATGAACCCAAAAAAATATACTAAAACTATTGTCCTTTTTTTATACACAGGATGAGTCCATCCAGGAGGAATGTGGGGAAAGTGGCAGGCAGGAGGAGACCGGGCCCATGGACAGCCTGGAGGAGGCCGGATTCACCATCATCCTGGAGGAGGCTGGGCCCAGTGTCAGGCAGGAGGTGGCTGCTCCCAGTGAGGTGGCTGCTCCCAGTGAGGTGGCTGGGCCAAGTGAGGTGGCTGGGCCAAGTGAGGTGGCTGGGCCCAGTAGGAGCCTGACCGAATCCCAAGTGCCTCCCCTCCACCTTCCCAAAAAAAGGGCCAGGAAGGGGATGGTCACACAGGACGCATCCCTGCGCCTCATGCAAGAGGCCACCCGTTTTTTAAGGAGCCCCCCCGAAGCGGAAGAATCCTATGGCTGCTACTTAGCCAGCAGGCTTCTTCAGATGGATTGGGAGCAGCGCCTCATTTGTGAGCGCCTATTTGGGGAAACAATCCATAAGGGGCTGCAGGGCACGCTAACACAAAACACCCAACTACATGAGGCAGCCCCCCCTCCTCCTCCTCCTCCTCCTCCTCCTCCTGCCACAACTGAAACACCAGAGCCACAGCCTCAAAAGAAGGCTACAGGGAAGGCTGCAGGGCAGCGTGGAGGAAAGGCTGCAGGGAAGAGAAGAAAGTGATGACCTGGGTTCAGTCTGGTCTGACAGAAGACGCAGGCTGTTGTAGGACCACAGTCTGGGGACATCTAGATCATCTGCTGGTGCTGTTGATCTCTGGGATTCTTGGACCAGATTGTGCTCCCTCTTATATGGACTCCGCAAGATCCCAATTTTCTTGTACACCGACTTTTTCCAGCGTTGACTTCCTCTTTATTTTATTTTGACCATGAATAAATGGATCTTTTTTGAGTTTAGCAAAAGACTTTATGTGTTTTCTTTTAAATCATTGATTTTACACACAATGTTAAATTAACAAGGGACAACAATCTCATTGAGTTTGGAAAAAACACACCAAAAATACATTACTAATGTTAATAATGTTCAAGTGGTAAGTCTTGAAAATAAAAAAATTTACATAACCAAAAACGGTGCTTTGGGTTAACTTTATCTAAAAACTAAAAAATAATCACTATAAAAAAAAAATAGAATAATGGGTTCTTTGTGGTAACTTTACAAACCTAAAAAAAAAAAAAAAAGGGGAAAAAGTATTATTAGTATGGAAACATTGTTTTTAAAATGCATACTATATCATTCATGAGATCAAAGAGAAAAAGAATCCAGAAATCAGTTTGGGAGAACTCTGATTATGAACAGCAAAACACCTTCGTTCTTTAGAGCATTCGTAAAGAAGAAATAAAATGCGCTGCATTCAACGATCACAGATTTTGCAGCGTGATGAATGTGCTACCTACAATACGAACACTAGTTTTACTAGACCGAGTGCTTCCGTTTAGTTTTTGCTTATGAGCATGCGTCGTTTTTTTGTCCGTCGGACTAGCATACAGACAAGCGGACTTCGGGGTCCGTCGTAGTTACGACGTAAAGATTTGAAGCATGTTTCAAATCTAAAGTCCGTCGGATTTGAGGCTAAAAAAGTACGTTGAAAGTCCGGAGAAGCCCACACACGATCGGATTACCAGCCAGCTTTAGTCCGTCAGCGTCCGTTGGACTTTTGTAGACGAAAAGTCCGACCGTGTGTACGCGGCATTAGAGTAGTGGTTCTCAACCTCAGTCCTCAAGTACCCCCAACGGGCCATGGGGGTTATTTACTAAAGGAAAATCCACTTTGCACTGCAAGTGCACTTGAAAGTGTACTTGGAATTAACGTCGCTGTAGATCCGAGGGGGACATGCAAGGAAAATAAAAAAACAGCATTTTAGCTTGCACATGATTGGATGATAAAATCAGCAGAGCTTCCACTCGTTTCAGATCTACCCCTTAGATTTAGAGCGACTGCACTTTCAAGGGCACTTGCAGTGCAAAGTGGATTTGCTTTTCGTAAATAACCCCCCATGTTTGCAGGTTTTCCGTTATCTTGCACAGGTGCTTTAAATCAGAGTCAATGGCTTGGTATTTTGGAGAGCTATTTTATCTAAGAGAAATTCCCAACACATGGCCTGTTGGGGGTACTTGAGGACTGAGGTTGAGAACCACTGCATTAGAGAACAGCAGACTGCAAAATCTCTGCTGTAATGGGAGAGAAGGGTAAGCCGAACTGGCGTAGAAAATAACTTTGGTCTTTCTTTTTTGACCTTTTCTGGATGAATTACACCACAGTGCCTGCAGTCAGTGAGGGCTTGTTTAAGAACACATAATGAATGGGATTTTTTAAAGTATACAACTAAGTGCCCATAGCCTTACACGTTAAAATCTTATTGCAGCATTTTTCAACCACGGTGCCTTCAGGGTTTTTCAGGTCTACCTTTGAAAAATGCCTAAAAAGTTCCCACAAATTGTATACAAGCCAGGGGGTGGATCAAGCCTACCTTTTAGTTATACAAAGCCACAGGTTTTCATTCTGCACTATTACAACTTTCTACCAAATGACATCCTGCAACCAATGACATGGGCTGATAAGGAGGACATCTGGCTCCTACAAAAGCATCCATGTTTTCCCCTCTCTGTCAGCACTAGGGGTCACATTAGCTGAGTGAGGGAGAAAAGAAACTTTGGAATACTAGTCAGTTTAAGCCCTCATGCACACAGGCTGTTAAAAAAACGTTATGAAAACGCCAGTATCTTTGCAGTGATTTTTTTTCAACTTTTTTCAGCGTTTTTCAGCGTTTTTGCAATAGCGTTTTTGAGCGTTTTTCCGCGTTAGCGTTTTTGAGCGTTTTTTTTTTTTCAAATTTTTTTTTTTTTTTTCAATGGATCAAAAACGCTAAAAAACGTTGGTGAATGACGTTTTTGAGCGTTTTTGATCGTTTTTCAGCGTTAGAGCGTTTTTACAGCTGAAAAACGTCTCTCAGAACCCACTGGTCCTGGGTTTTTTTTACAGCTTAAAAACGCCTATGCCACTTGCAGCTCAAAAACGCCTAGGTGGGCATGAAGCCATAGACTAACATAGACAGGCCTTTTTAAGCTGCAAAAAAAGCTCAAAAAAGCAGCTGTAAAAACGTCCGTGTGCATGAGGACTAAGTGTGCAAAGGTGTAATTTGCTTTGGAAGACTAGATCGCCTCTACCATTGGGTGGCCTACGTGTATGGATGTTGCTAGCGATCGTTTGCTAGGAAACATGGTCTTTGCTAGAAAACTTCTTGGAGCTGGATTAAAATTACACAACAGTACAAGTCAAAAAGTGGATCAAAGGCACACACAACTTCTTTATTAAAGATTAAGAATGACCAGCAAACCTGCATTCTGCCAAGTTATGTTTATTTGCTAGTTCATTTTTGTTGCAAATTGTGCAAAAAGCAGATTCTAGTAAATGGTTATTTATAATGCCCCGTACACACGGTCGGACTTTGTTCGGACATTCCGACAACAAAATCCTAGGATTTTTTCCGACGGATGTTGGCTCAAACTTGTCTTGCATACACACGGTCACACAAAGTTGTCGGAAAATCCGATCGTTCTAAACGCGGTGACGTAAAACACGTACGTTGGGACTATAAACGGGGCAGTGGCCAATAGCTTTCATCTCTTTATTTATTCTGAGCATGCGTGGCACTTTGTCCGTCGGATTTGTGTACACACGATCGGAATTTCCGACAACGGATTTTGTTGTCGGAAAATTTTATCTCCTGCTCTCCAACTTTGTGTGTCGGAAAATCCGATGGAAAATGTCCGATGGAGCCCACACACGGTCGGAATTTCCGACAACACGCTCCGATCGGACATTTTCCATCGGAAAATCCGACCGTGTGTACGGGGCATTACTGTAAGTTGTGTTTTATCTACCATTCTCATTTAGGATAGTCATACATTACGAGAAAAAAAGTTTGTTTTGAAGCATTTGTGTAATAAGTGCGTGCTGTACAAACTAACATGGTCTAATGTAACTGGAAATATTCATCTTCTTAGCTCAGAGATAGGTCTGCACCAGGTCAACCTTTAGGGAGCGCTTCCTTGATGTATCGGCAGTGAAGACACTTCTACGGGCAATGATATTACTGACAATAACTTCCCTCATGAGTCATATAGGCTTATCTGCAGCCTATTGTTTACATAAAGGTGTGTGACTGTGTATCTTCGGTCTGACTGTCCTTCCAGAATATGAATAAATTGTACTATTTTAGCTGGTTATGCTTTAACTTGGATTTTGTAATCTTGGGTGTTTTATCTAGAATTCCCAAGGGCAAACTCTGGGGGGTATTCCTGCTATACGTACAATGCAGTGACAGGAACCTGCTTCTCTTTATTGGAAGGCACTCTATAAGGTGAATTGAGTTCATACTGAAGAAGGAAATCATGACTATAAATGTCTAGGACAATACCATACACTCAAAAGTTCCTAAGGCAGACTTGTCACATTTTGCACTTGATAATGCTTTGGGTATGGGTGTTTAAAGTGGACCTAAACTAAAAAAAAAAAAGGTATATGTTCCCTAGAATGTTATTGTGCCTAACCAGTTCCCTGAAAGATTTGCATTTAGTCTTGAATTCCACCTAAAAAATAGCAGTGCACTTCCTGGTGAGGGCCCCTATGTACTCCTGTGCCTTAAGTATATTAGTTGTATATCTGCAGTGTGAAAGCTAAGGCAACACTGCCTCTGACTTCCACTCTCAAGAAATTGGTTTTACAAGGTTTTTATTGGATTTTTCAAGTTTTTACCAGGAAGAAAAATGAACAGAAACTAAAGGCACAGTTAAATAGTGTGGCAAAGAAAAAGGCACATCCTATTGGGGACTACCATGTTACAGTTTCATATATCAACACATATTGGCCAAAATTACTGCAGAACAATGAACATAAAAATAAGGGCCAGAGAGATCAATGCAGTGACAGGCAGAGCTGTCGCCTTAATATGTGGTGTGGGAAAAAAGGGGGGGGGGGGGAATCTGCGAGTGCTTACAAAAGCAGCAAAAATAGGCAGGAAAGGGGAAGGATGAGTGGAGAGGAGAAAAGTAAACGGAGAAGATTAAGTGTGGGAAGAGCTGCAGAAAGACTTCCTGGGAGCAACAGAGAAAAGGGGGGGGGGGGGCTCTCCCACTTGGTCCAGCCAGGTCGCTATACCAATGGGTTGCCAGGTGCTGTCATACTGAAAGCAAGGTTCAGTCTAAGTTCACTTGAGTGCCCATAAGCCTGTGTCATACTTTGGTGAAATTGAGGAACAGTTGTTTCCACGCTCTAGCCAGGGTTTGCTGGGTAGCCAGGGACACAAATCCCACCAGCTTTCTCTGATTGGCAGTCATTGATGGGATCTGTTCATGCAATAGGGCTTCCCATTGGTTGCGGACCAAAGAAATGTTAAGGACTGATCTGATCATGGTGTAGACACGCATCCAAAATCTAATAGTCTTGGGGCAGGACCACCAATGACATAGTTACATAGTTAGTAAGGTTGAATAAAGACACCAGTCCATCCAGTTTAACCTGAGTGAGTGTGGGTGCGTGTCTACAATCATCCCTATTTATTTAAGGTACCCATATAGCTCTGTCAAATTACGCAGCGCTCCACATGTACCTCGCACACTCACATTGGTCCCTACCCTCAAGGAGCCCACAATCCAAGGTTCCCAACTCACATTCATTTACTAGGGCCAGTTTTTGGACAGAAGCCAATTAACCTACCAGCATGTAGTTGGAGTGTGGGAGGAAACCGGAGTACCCGGAGGAAACCCACACAGGCACAGGGAGAACATGCAAACTCCAGGCAGGTAGTGTCGTGGTTGGGATTGTGAAATAGAGTACCTCGCACTCCACAACTATGGAAGCACGTGGGAGATACCAATGGGATGAACTTGGACACGCGATCTAGGGTCATATAGCACAAGAGAGTCATTTGTAATGCCGCGTACACACGGTCGGACTTTTCGTCTACAAAAGTCCAACGGACGCCGACGGACTAAAGCTGGCTGGTAATCCGTTCGTGTGTGGGCTTCTCCGGACTTTCAGCAGACTTTTTCAGCCTCAAATCCGACGGACTTTAGATTTGAAACATGCTTCAAATCTTTACGTCGTAACTACGACGGACCCGAAATCCGCTCATCTGTGTGCTAGTCCGACGGACAAAAACCCATGCTAGGGCAGCTATTGGCTACTGGCTATGAACTTCCTTATTTTAGTCCGGTGTACGTCATCACGTACGAATCCGTCGGACTTTTGTGTGGTCGTGTGTAGGCAAGTCCGTTCGTTAGAAAGTCTGCTGCAAGTCCGCCGAAAGTCCGCCGGAAGTCTGTCGGACAGGCTGTCGGACTTTTGTAGACGAAAAGTCCGACCGTGTGTACGCGGCATAAGTGTTTCCCTGAGCGAAGATGTTCAGGGAGCATTTGCAAGTGGCAAGCCAAATCTTGGTTGATGTGGCATGATCACCACACTCAAGAAATATGGAGTGAGATTGGTGATATTACTATTCTGCCATAATGTGCTAAGATGCTTGGTGTGTAATGGCACATTATGGCTAAAATCTCCCATGGCCTAAATTCAAACAATATTTAAGAAAGGGGGATACAAATGGCCCATTGGAGCTACTTTTGCTGCTCTTGTGAGCACTTTTCTATTGTCTTCCTTCATCCATAGACATCTTATGCCTCGTTTCCACTGAGCGGTTCGGTTCGGTTCGGTACGGTACGCTATTTTGGGTGTTTCCATTATGAAAGCGGCCCATACAACTGAACCGAACCCTTCCATTCAGGGTCCTGCTTCAGATGTGGGGCCATAGAAAATGGAACGGTTCGGTTAGGGCGGAGCTACGATACATTCCACTGATTGGCTGACAGAAAACCCTCTGCTGTGCTATGCTGAGGCATTTTTTCTAAATGGTAGGAGGTGGATGGAAGGCACGTGATCAGACGCTTACATCAAAACATGTATGGTTTAATCATGTATAGGGGATACACATATATAAAATAATCATACAAATACTACATTGCATACAAACAGGTAACAAAAAAGGCACTAGAAAATAAATTAAAATTGGGGTATGCCCATGTTGAGGCAAGTTGTTAACCTCTTCGCTGACGCGTTTCGAGGGTAACCTCTTCATCAGAGCCAGGAGAACAAGAGCACAGTCTGTATGGGCCGGTGGGCCGAAATGTGTACATGAAAAGGGGTGGCTAGTAGGAGGGGATGTCTTGTGGTGGATGATTGTTTATTCCAAGTTCCATACTAGTCCTTGTCCGGGTTTTCTAGGTAGGGTATAGATCAGGACAGTATATACCGTACACTACAGACCTACTTACGAATGTAATTGGACTGTAAATTAAATGTATTTTCCTTTTGTGATGGAATTGGCTGTCAGATGTGCCTTTCTCCAGTGGATATGTCGGAGTGGCTGAAGTCCCAAAAACCTCCCGGGATGTGGAGCCGTGTGATCCTGGAAACCGGAGGGGGCGCTCCTGATGTAGCTGCAGCTGAGGACGCTCCAACAAGATGCGTCTCACTGTCAAGGAGCCCCCACCTATCCTTGACAGTGAGTCGCATCTTGTTGGAGCGTCCTCAGCTGCAGCTACATCAGGAGCGCCCCCTCCGGTTTCCAGGATCACACGGCTCCACATCCCGGGAGGTTTTTGGGACTTCAGCCACTCCGACATATCCACTGGAGAAAGACACATCTGACAGCCAATTCCAAAACAAAAGGAAAATACATTTAATTTACAGTCCGATTACATTCGTAATTAGGTCTGTAGTGTACAGTATATACTGTCCTGATCTATACCCTACCTAGAAAACCCGGACAAGGACTAGTATGGAACTTGGAATAAACAACCATCCACCACAAGACATCCCCTCCTACTAGCCACCCCTTTTCATGTACACATGTCGGCCCACTGGCCCATACAGACTGTGCTCTTGTTCTCCTGGCTCTGATGAAGAGGTTACCCTTGAAACGCGTCAGCCTTTTTAACAACTTGCCTCAACATGGGCATACCCCAATTTTAATTTATTTTCTAGTGCCTTTTTTGTTACCTGTTTGTATGCAATGTAGTATTTGTATGATTCATTATTTTATATATGTGTATTCCCTATACATGATTAAACCATACATGTTTTGATGTAAGCGTCTGATCATGCGCCTTCCATCCACCTCCTACCATACAGTCCTTTCCAGACCACCCCGGGTCAGTTAAGGCGGCGGGACACGCTTTATCACCTCCTCTAATCCTTCCACTTTCTACAATACTAGCCGTACACTTCAGCAAAGGGCCTCACAAGCGCAGGAGTATTTCTCACCACATCTTGCCTACATTTTGCATTTTTTCTAAACCCTGTATGGCCCCTTGTGGTCCCACTTGCAGTGGAAACGCTCACCAGAATAAACAGGACCATTCTAGGCCATTCAAACTGTACCGACCCGAACCGATCCGCTCAGTGGAAACGAGGCATAAGATGTAAGATACGATGGTATTGCTGCTATGATCTGAGTCTATGGATTACTTCACAGTTTATTGCACAGGATTTTGCACTCCTAGGTAGATCAACGTCCACTATTTACTATTTGTTTTCTTGGCAGTTAAACTAGCTTATAGCAAAATTTTGAAATGAGCACTCCATGTTTTTTTCTTAAAAGTGACATCTAGACTAGATTAATTCATAATTAATATATGGCTAGCATAACCATCTCTATATCCTACACAATGTATTGATAAACTTCTTCGGAGCATACCAGTTGCAAATTACCATTCACACAATTTAATAATCCTTCACATAGAATTAGGCTGTATTCATTTTTATTGTTCAGTATTGATTATTAATCAAAATGTAGTCATTATCAGACTTTTGCTATTATACTGGTGAGATTTTGATCCCCCTTACTAAGCCTCATACACACAATGAGAATATTGGACGAATGATCATCCTTTTTTCTTTTTTTGCATGCTAGTCTCAGATCGAAAACCAATAGGTTACTAAAGTTACGAAAATTCTCGTACGGCAGAATACAACTTCGGAAGTGATGTAATGTATTGTATTCTTTCGTTTCCGAACATGCGTGGTCTTGCTCTTCCAATTTCTTTTGGACAAATACTGTACTGATTAAACAAAAATCTTTAATTCTGGTATCATAAGAGAAAAATGTTGGTGTTGCCCCTTCGGATAATTGTGCATGAAGTGTTTGGTTCTCGAAAGCTGTGCACTAATGATCAGATTATCTGTGTACAGCTGCTGGTGCTCAGTTCCAAGCCCAGATATATATATATAAATATTTTCATGAATGATCAGATTATCGCACAATCGCTTTGAAATCAGTATTTTTCATCTGATTTTCTTATCATGTGTACTAGGCATTATTCTCCATGCTTCTACAGATACTTTATAGCCTTATTGTATTATGTTCTTTCTGAGTTGCATTGTTAATATGTATACAAATGTTAAGGTCACTATGCCTCCTAACCTTGTCTGTAAGACTTCTTTCATGTATTTATTTATTCTTTTAATACAAAAGAATTATTATTGAGAATTAAAATATTATATTTTTAGAACAGGGAGAAATAAACAAGCTTTCACTAGTTTTACCCTGTAAAGCAGGGGTCTTCAAACTATGGCTCTCCAGTTGTTCAGCAACTACAGTTCCCATCATGCCTAGTCATGTCAGTGAATGTCAGAGTTTTACAATGCCTCATGGGATGTGTAGTTCCGCAACAGCTGGAGGGCCGTAGTTTGAAGATCCATGCTGTAAAGGAAGCATGGAGCTCCGCCCTAACCGAACCGTTCCATTTTCTATGGCCCCACATCTGAAGCAGGACCCTGAATGGAACTGTTTGGTTCGGTTGTATGGGCCGCTTTCATAATGGAAACACCCAAAATAGCGTACTGTACCGAACCGAACCGCTCAGTGGAAACGAGGCATAAGATGTCTATGGATGAAGGAAGACAATAGAAAAGTGCTCACAAGAGCAGCAAAAGTAGCTCCAATGGGCCATTTGTATCCCCCTTTCTTAAATATTGTTTGAATTTAGGCCATGGGAGATTTTAGCCATAATGTGCCATTACACACCAAGCATCTTAGCACATTATGGCAGAATAGTTATATCACCAATCTCACTCCATATTTCTTGAGTGTGGTGATCATGCCACATCAACCAAGATTTGGCTTGCCACTTGCAAATGCTCCCTGAACATCTTCGTTCAGGGAAACACTTACAAATGACTCTCTTGTGCTATATGACCCTAGATCGCGTGTCCAAGTTCATCCCATTGGTCGGGACTGGGAAACTGGTCAGAGTTGAGGGAAAGATGGATGGTGCTAAATACAGGTATATTCTTGAGCAAAACCTGTACCACTCTGTGTGTGATTTGAGGCTAGGATGGAGGTTCACCTTGCAGCAGGACAATGACCCAAAACTGTTACTTTGGAGCCTGAAATGAAGATAGACACAGTTTTTGGTTTATCCAGCTATATTTACTTAGTGCAACTTATAACATCCAAGTGAAAGATATAACACCAACATGTCTGAAAAAAATAAAAACAATCACTGAGTTGGAAAAAGGATCACCCCCTTATGCCAGTATTTTTTTGGACCACATTTTACTTTAATTACAGCCTTTAGTCTGTTGGGATATGTCTCTACTAACTTTGCACATCTAGACTTTGCAATATTTGCCCACTCATCTTTGGAGAACTGCTGAAGTTCAGTTAAATTTGATGGTGACTGTTTGTGGACTGCAGTCTTCAAGCCATTCCACTGATTTTCTTTTTTTTTTTTCTTTTTTTTCTTTTTTTTTTTTTTCAATACTTTATTTTTGCAAGAAAAACATACGGTAAATACAGAAACCATACAATGACATAGATAACTCAAAACATAAAGAGCAGGGAATATTCCAGATCTCAAAAAGTCATTATCATGTTAATCTCATCAGATACCTCTGTAGCAGCCCGTGATCAGCTCAAACAGAGGAGTCTCTGTATCCCGCATGTCAAATTTTCACGAAGAAAGAGAAAAAAAAAAATGCGTAGTAAAGACTCCGGGGGATTAATGGAAAGCCGCAGAAGTCCTAGCCGAACTGCAGGAAAAAAGTCAAAATAAGCTAAATAAAAAAAAAAAAACACACTAAGAAGGGGGAGAGGGGAGGGAGGGGAGGGGTACAGGGAGTAGGGAAACATTTTCCATCTGCCCGAACCCGCAACCAGACCGAAAGCTTTGCCAGTTATCTTGTTATATAGTGAATGATCAGAAGACTAGGCACACTGGACCAGTCCCGCGTATTCCTCAGAGTACACAAATTCGTGCCACCAAAACCATCTTCGAGAGAATTTCTCGTTAAGGCCCCTTTCGGTGGCTATCAGATCTTCCATTGCATGCATGTCAGCAACTTTTTTCAACCAGACGGCTATCGACGGAGGCTGTGTCTGCTTCCAGAACAGTGGAATGCATCCCTTAGCGGCCGTGATCAACAGGGGCAGAATGGACCTCCTATAAGCTTTACTTGGTATGTCGTGGTGGTGCAGGAGGAAGAGAGCTGGATCTTTTGGTATGGGTCTATCAGTGAATTTTTGAACTATACAATATACTTCATTCCTGTAATGCTCCAAAAGCCGGCAAGACCAGAAGACGTGGAGCATAGAGCCAACCTCCTCTCCACATCTCCAGCAAAGGTTTGAGCATTGAGGAAACATTCTGTGAATCTTTGCCGGAGTATGATACCACCTGGTCAGTACTTTAAAGCCCGCCTCCTGGTGTCTAGCACAGATCGAAGTCTTATAGGAGATCAGGAAGAGTCTATCAACCTGTCTCTCCGATAATTCTATCCCCAGCTCTTTTTCCCAACTGGCGATAAAAGAAAGCTTATGGCCCTCTGGTGGTGAAATCAGCAGTTGATAGGTTAAAGAGACCGCATAGGAAAGTGGAGATTGATCTGTGCAAAGCAATTCAAAAGAGGTAAGTTGTCTCTCAAAGGGCCCCGTAGGGGGTAGGGATCCCAGGAAGTGGGCCAGCTGTATTTTTTGCCAAAATGACAATTCTGCCAAGTCTGCATCCGCCATGATTTGTTGCCTAGTCATCCACTGGCCATTGACTACAAAATGTCGAGCCTGTGTACGTTCCCTTCTCTTCAGGTCTAGAAATTTAGGGTCTTGGAGTCCAGGCGTAAAAGCCGGATTGCCCACTACAGGTGTGAGTGGCGAAGGTAAGGGCGCCAACGAAAAGTCTCGGAAGGCTTTCTGGCTGACCCTCCTGGTCTCCCCTATTGTAGAATTATCCAGTACCTGCTGAGGTACCGCTGACTGACACCATGGTATGGAATCAAGTGGCATTCCCGACACAATCTGCTCAATCTTCACCCACTGTTTAAGTTCGCCATGACGACACCAGTCTAGTACCCGCGTCAGGTGACAAGCCGTATAGTAGAGATTAGCGTCAGGCAAGGCCATGCCTCCCCTGAGTTTCGGTAGTCTGAGGGTAGATTGTGCCAGCCGGGGAGGTTTATGTGACCACAGGAAGGTGACCAGCGTTCGGTTCACCGCCCTCAGGAAGGAGCTCGGAATCCGGATCGGGAGCGCTTGGAAGTGGTACAGCAGACACGGCATAACGTTCATCTTTACTATGTTGCAGCGTCCAAACCACGAGAACATACCGTTCTGCCAGGAATGTAAGTCTTTTTTAAGTGCCGTCAGAAGAGGGGGGAAGTTCAAAGAGAAAGTCTCTTCAATCCACCTGGGGAGGCGGATCCCCAGGTATTTAATATGTTCTGCGGCCCACTTGAAAGGGAAATCCGCTCGTAACAGTGTTGATGTGGGAGCATTCATAGATATGTTCAGAGCTTCTGAATTCTGATAGTTGACACGGAAAAAAGACAGCGCTTCATAAGTCTTCAGCTCCGAAAGCAAGTTTGGGATGGAGATCAGAGGATTGGACAGAAAGAAGAGAAGGTCGTCCGCAAATGCTGCAATCTTAGGAGAGAGAGTATTATCCAACTGGAGACCAGTAATATCTGGATTGTTTCTTACGGTACGCAGGAACGGCTCTAGAGTCAAGATGAAAATCAGGGGGGACAGGGGGCACCCCTGACGTGTGCCATTGGTTATCTCAAATGACTGTGACAGGTGCCCATTAATCTTCACTCTGGCCAAGGGGCATGAGTAAATGGCCTGAATCCAGTGCATCATCCTCCGACCCTAGGCCAAGGAAGCGTAGGGTCTCAGTCAAAAAAGTCCAATCCACTCTGTCAAACGCCTTTTCGGCGTCGGTGGAGAGAAGCAGTAGGGGGATTTTACGTTTCTGTGCGACATATATCAGATTAAGCGCCTTGGTCGTATTGTCCCTTGCTTCTCTCGTTGGGACAAACCCCACCTGATCTGAGTGAACCAGTTGGGGAATACGCCCACTCAGGCGCAGGGAAAGAATTTTGGTGAAAATCTTGAGATCCACGTTTAGTAACGATATTGGTCGATAATTTTGGCATAGTAGGGGATCCTTACCCTCCTTCGGGATCACAGTTATATGAGCCCGGAGACTATCCCGTGGTGGGATGGTCCCTTCCCCAGCCGCATTGTAGGCGGAGAGGAAGTGCGGGGTCAACAGGTTTGCAAAGGTCTTATAATACAGGAGGGAGTAGCCATCCGGGCCCGGCGCCTTTCCCTGCTTCATTTGTGCTAGCGCTAGGGCCACTTCCTCTGCAGAGAGAGGCTCATCAAGATTGGTGAGGTCATCATCCGAGATACGGGGAAGTCCCGAGCGCTGTAAGTATTCCCGAATGGCCAGCCTCCGGGAGGAGACCTCTCTGATTCCACTGATTTTCAATGGCGTTTAAGTCTGGGCTCTGACTAGGTCATGCATGGACATTCACCCCTTTCTCCTTCAACCACTTTGTGCTCATTTTTGTTGAGTGCTTTGGGTCATTGTCGTGTTGTAAGGTAAACCTTCTTCCCATTGACAGTTTTCTGGTAGAGGGCAGCAGATTTTCCTCAAGAATTTGATGGTATTTTGCCCCATCCATTTTTCCTTCTATACATGTTTACTTAATACATGCTTGCTATTTGCTAGGCTTTTTCTACCAGATGTGTGTGGGGGTGACAGGGGTGCTTTACTTTTTTTTTATTATTAAATGTAATTTTTTTTTTATTTACACTTTTTTATTTATATTTTAATTTCATTGCTATCACAAGGGGTTAACAAGCCACCTATATGATAGCATGCGCAGGTGACAGGTCTGTTGAACCCCACTGTCTTCCCTGCCTCTAATGCAACTATTCAAACACAGATCATGTTTGAATAGCTGCATCCTCAGCTACATGAACCGAGCAATAACAGAATACACATCGCTTCCAGAATTATTAGCCACAGGAGGGATTGGGGAATTCATTTTTTAGAAAGCCCTTCGCCAGCTCTTAAATCAGCTGTAAGCTTGATTTAACCACTTGTCTACCATGCCGTTACCTTACCTTGGTAGACAAGTGGTTAATGCTGGGTTCAAAGCTCAAATTAAGCACATTTTTTCCCACTCCACCCATTCTTAGCTAATCTTTGTTTTTTGATGAAACTGATAATAAAGCTGATTTTTTTCCTTCTTCCATTGACTATGTCCTTCATGGTGACACTGTCCATTGACTGTCTGAATCATCCATCAGTGGAGTTTACAGGTTTCTGGGGGTCTAAGTTTTTTTTCCCTTACAATTTAAGTGGTAATCTTAACCCTTCTCTTGACCCTGCACCTGATTTTTAGTTATGGCTGATTTTTATTCTGACACTTTTTAAATACAGACAAATGCTGGTTGCTAATTTTTGATTGCAATCTTTGTCTCCACCAGGAAGCTTGCCCCTTATTTTTCCTGTTGCCCTTGTAATGAGACCAACAAGTTTTAATAAAAGATGTAAAGGCTACACACTGTATTTCCCATGTTGAAACAAGCTTTACTGCTTGAAATAGATCACGTCCCTTGTCAGGTTCAGGTCATCTTCTTAATGTTTTGCCCTCTGCCAGACTGTGTGATAGTGTCAATAAAGTTTATTTGAACATGGGTAACATGGTGTGCAGCCTGCATGTGTTTTTATTGTCTTGCTTTTGGGAGATGACAGACCCCATTTGGGATTCTGCAGAAAGCAGACACAGCTGCCTGGAGAAAGGAGGAAATCCAACATTTTATTGTCATGAGAGGAAGAAGTGAGGGAAAACATCTAATGGTGGGAAATATTCTGGTGACAACTGTTTCTGATGGGAATTTCCCTTATTTTGGTGAAATTTCTTTTGACTTCCTGTTACATCTCCAAGACAGGAAATGAAAAGGAAATCCCCCTCACCAGGACTGAGACAGCAAAAAAAAATCTTTTTTTTAATTATTTTTTTTGCGGGTTTTGAAGTTAATAGTACATAACAGAGCCTACTGGGCATATCCAGGCTCAATTGCATAGCAAAAAAAACCCAACAAACAGAAACAAAAGCACAATATAAAGCAATAAAAACAACCTAGCTAAAATTAAGGCACTCTAACCTAGCAAAGTTGGTTCACTCTAACTACCCGCGCAGGCTGAAATATTAGGATTCTTATTGGCCACTCTCCCTCTCAAACATCCTACAAAGCTAACTCGGGAATTTATGAAAATACCCACTCTCCCATATCTTATGTGTCAGGTCAGGAAAGACTCCCTCTAATGAAGTATACATGTAGAGTTACACAATAATATATACCGTTAATTACATATCTAAGTGTTAACTAGTCATCCGAAGAATCAGCATTAGTATAGGCGGATTCCACCCAAATGTTCCTCACTATGAAATTTCTTGACACAACCTCTAGACAGATAGGTGGTTTTGTATAATGGCAGCGCTAAATTGACCAGACGTTTCCATACGTTAATTGAAGGTGCGGAGGAGGATTTCCATTGCATAATGATGGCCTTGCGTGCATAATAAAGTAGTATCCCAAAAGAGTTCTAACTGCTTGGCTAGGAGCCAGTAGATCTACAAGCCCCAGCAAACATATTTCTACCCTCAATGGAATCTGAACCATAGAGACTGTCCGAATGAATGTGGTAAACTTATTCCAGAAGGTCTCGACCAGGGAACGGCTCCAAAATATATGTATAAACTCCGCCGCAGGCGTGGCACACTTCCAGCAGGAATCTGAAACAAATGCGTATATATTTTGTGTAGGCGCATGGGTGTAAAATACACTCTA
Source organism: Aquarana catesbeiana (assembly GCF_042186555.1). NCBI lineage: Eukaryota > Metazoa > Chordata > Amphibia > Anura > Ranidae > Aquarana > Aquarana catesbeiana. The sequence goes on along the minus strand of NC_133327.1, from coordinate 179,856,311 downwards.
TGTGTAGTTTTGAACTGGATCGGTCTGTCCCTGGCCGAGACCAGTTGCGAGAAGGAGCTCTCCCATAGGTCTTCCCACTCTTCCGTGTCCATTTCAGGGACGTCCACCACCCATTGGGCAGTAATGTTTTATAAATGCTAGACAAGGGCTTGGACATAAAAAAATAAATAAATAACTTAATAAGGATTTAAACCCTTCTCCATTCTATTCAAAACTAAAAAAAGTAATATGTAAAAAGTACTATTAAACAATTTATAGAGGTAGGATAGTAGTAAATATATTAGTAGGAGAAACTGTAGCAAATATTCTTGGTCATGAACATTTACGAAGAAAAGATGATTGTTTTAATGAGAACAGTTGAAAGGCAATACTTGCACCCAGGGATGAAAGCCCGAAACAGACTCCTTGTATTGTGTTCCAACGGTAATTGTGTGATCCACAGGCAGATTTCCCATACACTTACAGCTTACTGGCAAAAACGTTTTTCAGGTGACAGAAAACTATTGCTTGTTCTAAACAATGCAGTCCCAAAAGTGTGAGGTGTATTTAAATAGAAAATTGTGCACATTGATCGGCACATTACTATACTAACTAGATGTCAGTTCCACAAACTGCTTGGCACACTTATCTCTTACTGCCGCAGCGTTCAGTGATCAAATAGGGAGAGGATCCATCCAGCCTGCATCTGCTATAAAGCCGGCCATAGACAGTTTGAATCTCAGCTGGTTCAGCAGGAACCAGACGATTTTCGAACCATGTATGGGCAGACTGAATGTACCAAGTTGAATGATTGATCAACTTGGGTACAACCAGCCTGCTGGATTTTACACTTGATTATTGCTAGCGGCTGGTATAGTACTCTATGTCAGATTTATGTGTCATTTGTTGAAGTATATTACCCTTATCTATAGGCACTGTTTGCATGAACATTTAATGTTTGTTTGTTAAAAAAGTCAATAACTTCCATGAAGTGTATGTACATGAACACATGACTGCTTATGTTATATTATCTTCCACTATGACACACAATTCCAGCGTCCAAGATGGAACTATTTTACGTTGTAGATTCCCACAGCTTGTATGTGTTGTATGTGTTTTGATGCAAAGGCAACTCTCTGCTCCTCTTATCAGACATGTTTTCTGGCCCTTGGTCACAGCAGATGTCTTGCAAGTAGGTTGGAGATAAAAAAATTGTTTAATGTGGGAAAAAAAGTAAATTTACCACAGTTCAGATCCATGAAATTAGAATCTGGTGTTACAGGTTAGGTGACAATGATTAGAAGCGCCTTAGGCAGTACACAGGAGATTCCTGTTATTTAAATCTTAGATAGCTAGGACCTGGTTTTATGAAAGCGTGTGGTATCATCATACCATGATCAAAGAAGTTCTCTAATACCATCAAAAAGAAGGATGCCTATGAGGCTGCCAAGGGATTTAAAAATATCGCTAAATTATTTGAAATCATTTCACTGTAAAGCCGGGTACACACTATTCGTTTTTTGGGTTGCACGAAAAAAAAAAACTGTCAGCTTCGGTTGGAGCCGCTGTACTAACCATGTGAGGTTAGTCCAGCAATCTTCCCGCTGAGCTGTTCTGTTCTGACAGGAGGACTACCCGCCCCCAGCCAGAACACTCCAATCAGCCCTCGCTGCCATTGACTGAGAGCACTAATTGGGAGTTGGTCAGATGCTGGTTTTCCAGCATGCACGTCCGACAGAAGCCGGTTTCTGTTGGACACACCGACATACACACAGGCAGAATGTCAGCCGGTGAATCGGCAAATGTCTCCCGACATTTTGCCCATGTGATCGGGGCTTAAAGTGGATGTAAACCCTCACATATACCCAGTGAAGTGAACAGCCTCAAATGATACACTGAGATTAAACAAATCCTTCTACATACGTTTTACATGTACTGTATATCTGCTATCTTCAGCTTTATATACTGTTTAGAAAGTGCACGTCCTGTTAGAATTTTCTCTTACTGATTCACCTCTGGGTGTGGATTCTTGCCATACACTGTGAGACAGCTGATTGGAGGAAAGGCACACACCCACTCTCCACATAGGCAGAGACTTGCAGAGCTGTGCTGTGAATAGACCGGCTCTCTGCTAATCTATATATAGCACCCACCCAGTACAAAATTCAGCATGGTTTTATCACAGTTGACAGAGAACTTGTCAGAAGTTATCAGGCTGATAACAGAAGAACAGAGCAGGAGAAAGCCACTGGACTTAGGGCTTTGAAGAGAGATAAGAAAACACTGCAGATATATGTGCCCAGCTCAAATTTCACGAATTGGGTTTACATCCACTTTAAGGAAAGTAATCTACAAAGGTTTCAAACAATTTCTAATTTATCCAAGACTGGCTGGCTCAGCTAATTCAGCACAAGAGCTGGCAATTTGGTACTAAAGAAAGTTATCGAGAACCCCAAAAATTCACTGTGGGATCAGCAGGTATCTTTTTACAGAAGTTGGTGTCAAAGTGCATACATCTACAATCAGAAAGAGACCACCACTGGAGCGGGCTGGCGTTGACGGTAAAATATTTTTAGCGGTGCTTTACCGTAGTTTTTGCTGAGGTTTTTGGCTGATAGCGGGGCGCTTTTAACCCCTGCTAGCGGCCGAAAAAGGGTTAAAATGTCCCGCAAAGCGCCGCTTTGCCGGCGGTTCGGCGGCACTGCCCATTCATTTCAATGGGCATGAGCGGTGTATACACTACTCCTTCACCGCTGCAAAGATGCTGCTTGCAGGAGTTTTTTTAATGTCCTGCCAGCGCATCGCCTCGGGCTTTCACGCTGAGACTGCAGGGGAGCCGTTTTTCAGGTGCTATTTTTAGCCCAAAAGCACCTGAAAAACGCCTCAGTGTGAATGGGGTCTTAGAGCAAGATTACAGTTTGCATTGAACATATAGGCAAAGACCAGGTCTTCTGGAACAATGAATTAAAGATATACAGGGGGAATTCAAAAAAGCATTAAGGTCACTTTTCTGGTGGTAGTTTCTATTAGCACTAACAATGCCTAATAGAGCTAAGCATTTGTGGCAGTTTTGGTAAAATTACTGATGTGTACAGGTGCAGATAGGTTTCATTCCTGCTACTTTAAGAACCTGTCTCTTTGGCGGTGATGGATTCTTAATTGGTTCAATACAGGGCATTTTCACCCCCTTCCTTCCCAGACCAATTTTCAGTTTTCAGCGCTGTCGCATTTTAAATGACAATTGCGCGGACCTGCGACGTTGTACCCAAACAAAATTGACGTCCTTTTTTCCCCATAAATAGAGCTTTCTTTTGGTGGTATTTGATCACCTCTGCGGTTTTTATTTTTTGCGCTATAAACAAAAGAAGAGCGCCAATTTTGAAAAAAACACAATATTTTTTACTTGTTGCTATAATAAATATCCCAATTTTTTTTTTAAAAAACAATTTTTTTCCTCAGTTTCGGCCGATACGTATTCTTCTACATATTTTTGGTAAAAAAAAAATCGCAATAAGCGTATATTGATTGGTTTGCGCAAAAGTTATAGCGTCTACAAAATACGAGATAGATTTATGGCATTTTTTTTTTTTAAAAATGTATTTATTTTTTTTTTTACTAGTAATAGCGGCGATCGCGTTTTTTTTTCGTGACTGCGACATTATGGCGGACACATCGGACACTTTTGACACAGTTTTTGGGACCATTCACATTTATACAGCGATCAATGCTATAAAATTGCATTGATTACTGTATAAATTTGACAGGCAGGGAAGGGGTTAACCACTAGGGGGAGACGAGGGGTTAAATGTTTCCTAGGGGAGTGATTCTAACTGTAGGGGGAGGGGACGCACAAGTGGAGGAGACCGATCGGTGTCCCTCTACTGGGAACACAGATCGGTCTCCTCTCAACTGACAGGACGTGGATCTGTGTTTTTACACACACAGATCCACGGTCTGGCCCAGTTAACGGGCAATCGCGGGTGCCCGGCGAACATCGCGGCCGCCGGGCACACGCATCGGGTCCCGAGCAACGCGGCAGGCGCGCGTGCGCGCCCCCTAGACAGCCGGGAAGCCCAGGCCGTCATATGACGTCCACCCAGGATGGGAGATCCCATCTGTGGACCTCATATTACTATGGCCGGGTACAGGACCGTTTTTAAGGCAGGGCAAAAGGGGCAGCTGCCAAGGGCCCCATCATTGTAGTGAGGCCCAAAGCAGCTGCCTCATACTTGCCAACTATCCCAGTTTAAATTCCCTTATGCCTAGAAGTAGTCCCGTGCTGTGTCCTGATATCTCAGTGTAAAGTTCTGTTGCTGCTTCCCGGTTCTGCCCTATTGTTGTGTACAGATGACTCACCTGCAGACCCTGTGTTTACATGTAAATAACCTGCATTGATATGTAAATAGCCACAGACCCCGGCATTGATATGTAAGCTGTGACGTCAAAGGGCCGCAACGCGTTTCTTGAGCGTACGGGCTACGATATTCTGTTAGCCGTTAGCCTTCATCCTGAATCCTGAAGGATGAAGGAGCGCGGCTACCAGAATATCGTAGCCCGTACGCTCAAGAAACGCGTCGCGGCCCTTTGACGTCACAGCTGTGCGCTTGCCCTCCATCTGCATTCCAAGCCTCACCTGGATTTCCATCATCACCGCGGCCGGCATTAGCGGTATACCAGGAGCTACACGCAGACCTGCCAGCACCACTGTGACTCACTGGATGAACTGCCCCATGATGGATCATTCCTCTGATTCCTTCCTAGATGCTTTGTTTACACTACTAAAATGTGAGTTGTTTGCATATTGCTTTTAAAAATTAAAAACGGCCTTTTATACTACACCCAGAGGCGCCTCCCTTCCTTATGTTTTGCAACTAAATTTAACAAGCATTATAGGAGAAAACCCTCAAACCAACTGTAAAGCATGGTGGTAGAAATGTTATGGTTTGGGGTTACTTTGCTGCTTCAGCGCCTGGACAGTTTACAGTCATAAACTATAAATTATGCATCATATCAAAGTGTGCTTGATGAGAATGTGAGGTCATCTATTTGAAAGTTGAAGTTGAACTAGAAACAAATTTGCAACACAATAGTGAATCGAAGAGCACTAGTAAATCCATGATTTTCTCTTGTTCAGCACAATAATAGCATGGGAGGGGGGAATCTCTACTACAGACTATTGTATTCAGCTTGAATACCTAAACAATGTCTGCATCTGATTGAATGCATTTGTTTTTCGGTCAATATTTTTTTTTAACCTGGCTCAGTCGATTTTTAAATCAACTTTTATCTACCCAGGTGGTGATTGCAGGGCCGTCCTGTGGCTTGAATTTCTGTTTGTCAGCAGGAATCAGAAAAAATGTGAGTGCTATGAGGACCTTCAAGCATATCTAAATTAAAATATATATATTTTATTTCAGTTTACCAATCCTGAAATGGGGTGGCTGCATTAGTTTTCTTTTTTTTTCTTTTTTTAGGCTTTTTTTCCTTTTTAATTTTTCCTGCGGGTCTGGCTAGAAATACAGCCCCATCTTAGGGTGTCTCCATTCTATAGGGAGGAGCAACAGAGAAACCTTTGGTCAGTAGTATTGTCAATCTAAGGAGTAATATTTTATACTGGTGTACCTGTAATCCTTGTGTTTGTTTTTTCTACTTTCCTGCTTTTTGGCTGTATTGTATTGAAAATTATAAATAAAGAATATATGAAAAAAAAAAAAAAGTCAGCCGAAAATTTACTGTCATCCAACATTTGTTGACGGAAAATTGGACAACAATTGTCAAAAGGAGCATACTAACGGTAAGATTTTAGTCTGTCAACAGACAATCCCCTTCCAACAATCGTACCGTGTGTATGGAGCTTAACTCTATATTTTGCACCAGGTTTCACCTGTATTTGATCATGGGTGCATTGCTTTGCAAGCTCCTGTGACAGAAAAATAATAAATGCACATTTTTTTCCCTGCAAATATATGTGTATTTATACTTTTTTTTTTTTTTTAAGGTGGACTTAGACTTTAAGGCCCCTTTGACACGGCCATTCCGATCAGGTCCGCCTGTCAGTTTTTCAGGTGGACCTGATCAGAAAGTCCTTTTGGATACAAAAGGGCCAAGATTGCTTCCTGAAATTTTAGGAAGGATCCAGTCCTTGCAGTAGCTTTGTAAATAACAAAAGCATTGTATATAGCTGATTGAAATAAATATATAGACAATTTTTGTACCAGTGTCTAGCTCTGTGGGAGGCTAAATATGGCTTCATCGTTTGTTCGTTGACGTCTATGCCTCCCATATTAGATTATAGTCGTGGACGCAGAGAGGCTTTTCAACGTCACCAGACGCTGTGTTAATTTGGACCACCATGTCTGGGGTGATCGGGAGACAGGATGAATTCATCCTGTTTATCCTTCCTATACACTGCTAGTAGTTCTTCATTCTGCAAGCAGGCTTTCTCCTCCTTTCTAAGTGCACTGCATCACTTTGACTGACAATTGCGCGGTCGTGCGACGCTGTACCCAAACAAAATTTATGTCCTTTATTTCCCACAAATAGAGCTTTCTTTTGGTGGTATTTGATCTCCTCTGCGGGTTTTTATTTTTTGCACTATAAACAAAAAAAGAGCAACAGTTTTGAAAAAAAATGCTATATTTTTTACTTTTTGCTATAATAAATATCCCCCCCCCCCAAAAAAAAAAACAAAAACAAATTTCTTTCTCAGTTTAGGCCAATATGTATTCTTCTACATATTTTTGGCAAAACAAAAATTGCAATAAGCGTAAATTAATTGGTTTGCGCAAAGGTTATAGTGTCTACAAAATAGGGGATAGATTAATGGCATTTTTATTATTATTATTTTTTTTTTTTTTACTAGTAACGGCAGTGATCAGCGATTTTTATTGGAATTGCAACATTGCGGTGGACAGATCGGACACTTCTGACACTTTTTTTTGGGACCAGTGACATTTATACAGCGATCAGTGCTATAAAAATGCACTGATTACTGTATAAATGACACTGGTAGGGAAGGGGTTAACACTAGTGGTGATAAAGGGGTTAAATGTGTTCCCTGCAGGTGTTTTCTAACTGTATGGGGGACTGTGTGACTGGGGAAACACACAGATCCATCCTCCTGCTTAGCAGAAAGACAGGATCTGTGTGATCTCTCCTGTCAGAACAGAGATCTGCCTTTGTTTACACAGACAGGTCAGATCCCCGTTCTGTCACTGCAGGGAACGATCGTGGGTGGCTGGCAGACATTGAGTCCTCCGGACACACTGATTGCCCCCCCCCCCCCCCCCGGCCAATGGGAGCGCGCACCCAAAAAAGCTAGTTCCCGAGCCGACGTACACATATGGCGATTTGCGGGATCGTACCACTTTGCCGCAGTATAATGACAGCAGCTGGTCGGCAAGTGGTTAATGAACAAATGTCTAAAAAGGTGGCACTCTTGCATAAAAGTTGTGATAGGTTTTCACTCTAATGGCCCGGAAAGGAATGAATTTGGGTTGGCGGCAGTGTACTGTTGGGCATAAACATTACTTTGGTCCACAATCAAATTGCAGAAGTGAAAAACAGCAACAAAAATCAAGGCATGTTGCGTTTTCCACCTGAACCCTGGCAGGGCTGTATATGGGGGGATAATGGGTGCTGGGGGTGATGGGTGAATCTGGGGGCAGCCAATTAGGGATTGTGAGCACTTCTGGAAGGCTACTATAAGCTCTACGGGCCTGTGGTTGAATTCTCAATGGCTGCCGTTGCATTATGCTACAAGTGCTAGCCACCTCACCAGCTTGTACTGCAGTGCTAGTGCTTGCCACTTCACCATGAAATACTGCAGTGCTGGTGCTCACCACTTCACCATAAAATACTGCAGTGCTGGTGTCTAAAGCCTCGTACACAGGGTATGATTGTTGGCAGGGGATTGTCTGTTGACAGATTGTTGGCCTAAAATCTGACCGTTAGTATGCTCCTTCTGGCAATTGTTGTCCAACTTTCGGCCAACAAATGTTGGATGGCAGGCTGGTAAATTTTTGGCGGACAACAGTTCGTTGTCTGATTTTCGTATCGTCAGTACACAAATCCGTCACACAAAAGTTGAAAGTACAAACACGCATGCTCGGAATCGATGTTCACCAAACACGAAATTAGCAGAAGAGGCCAAAAGGGTGGCGCTCAAGAGCTGAAATTCCTCGTAGTACGTCACTACGTTCATGTTTGTGGCACGACAATTGTGTACCGTTAGTATGCAAGTTCCTGGCACACGCCCTTTGGACAAAAATCAGATGCTCGGTTGGCCAACAATCAGATCGTGTGTACGAGGCTTAAGACCCCATACACACTATTAAATTTTCTGCAGATTTCTGTGTTCAGACTTACCAATACCATGTAGAGCCTGCCTGATTGCATACAAATTGAAACTCTTAAGCTTTGACTTCATATTATATGGTTTTGGTAAATCTGAAGAAAAAAATCTGCAGAAAATCTAATAGTGGGTATGAGGCTTTAAAGGCCAGGATGTACTAGGCCGCTGGCGCTTGCCAGATCACCAAAAAGTAGTGCAGCGCTAGTACTTGCACCCTGCTGCATATGAGCATAATTATGTGTCTCTAGCATTTCAGCAATATGGGGTTGGATACGTAGCTCCCAACTGTCCCTGATTTTGAGGGATTGTCCTTGATTTGGATCAATGTCCCTCTGTCCCTCATTCTTCCTCATTTGTCCCTCATTTTGGTCTGATCTATATAGATGTATTTAAAATGCACTTTTTATCTATCAAAAAAGGGTTTTCCAGCACTAAACCTTTCATCTGATTTCTAAATTGCTGCATTTGTAAATTCCAAAAGCCAATATATAGGAATAGTAGTGGTAAAAAAAAAAAGAAAAAAAGCACTTGTGGGTTTAACAAATCTTGTTTTTTTGTACAATTCCCCTTTAAGGGGGCGTGGCAAGGGGTGTGTCCTATGCCTGCATACTTTTGCTGATCGGTGTCCCTCATTCCCATCTCAAAAAGTTGGGAGGTATGTGGATACACCTGCTTTTAGCAGGGACCTCTTCTGAGTTAGCTGTCAGGGTGCCGCTGCTTACAGGTTTATATTCTGAGCCAGATTCTGACAGTGAGGCTTCCCCTGCGCTCTTATCTGTCATGCCCAGAATCCTGTAGGTCTCCTCACTAGTGTACCTCTCTTTGGACATTTTGAGCACTAACTTTTTACAGGTACCTAGTGGAGACTATGGGAAAAAAGCTCCTGGCTAGCAATTGAAGACTGCTTGCTCTCTAGAAATAAAATTAGCTGCTAGCGCTAGCAGAAATCAGGACTGATCTTGCTAACACTGCGGTTTTGTGGACAATGGACAATTACAGGTGGCTGTGATCAGAAAAATGATACTGACACTGCACATGTTGGGGGGGGGGGGGGGGGCACTATACTATTGGGAACACTAGTATAGTTCTGATTGTGATCAAGATACTGATCCGTACAGACACTATACAGTGGGGCAAAAAAGTATTTAGTCAGCCACCAATTGTGCAAGTTCTCCCACTTAAAAAATGAGAGAGGCCTGTAACTGTCATCATAGGTATACCTCAACTATGAGAGACAAAATGTGGAAACAAATCCAGACAATCTCATTGTCTGATTTTTGAAAGAATTTATTTGCAAATTATGGTGGAAAATAAGTATTTGCTCAATATCAAAAGTTCATCTTAATACTTTGGTATATATCCTTTGTTGACAATGACAGAGATCAAACATTTTCTGTATGTCTTCACAAGGTTGTCACACACTGTTGCTGGTATGTTGGCCCATTCCTCCATGCAGATCTCCTCTAGAGCAGTGATGTTTTGGGGCTGTCACTGGGCAACACGGACTTTCAACTCCCTCCAAAGGTTTTCTATGGGGTTGAGATCTGGAGACTGGCTAGGCCACTCTAGGACCTTGAAATTCTTCTTACGAAGCCACTCCTTCATTACCCGGGCAGTGTGTTTGGGATCATTGTCATGCTGAAAGACCCAGCCACGTTTCATCTTCAATGCCCTTGCTGATGGGAGGAGGTTTGCACTCAAAATCTCACGATACATGGCCCCGTTCATTCTTTCATGTACAGGGATCAGTCGTCCTGCTCCCTTTGCAGAGAAACAGCCCCAAAGCATGATGTTGCCACCCCCATGCTTCACAGTAGGTATGGTGTTCTTTGGTTGCAACTCTGCATTCTCTCTCCTCCAAACACGACGAGTTGTGTTTCTACCAAACAGTTCTACTTTGGTTTCATCTGACCATATGACATTCTCCCAATCCTCTTCTGGATCATCCAGATGCTCTCTAGCAAACCTCAGACGGGCCCGGACATGTACTGGCTTAAGCAGGGGGACACGTCTGGCACTGCAGGATCTGAGTCCCTGGCGGCGTAGTGTGTTACTGATGGTAGCCTTTGTTACGTTGGTCCCAGCTCTCTGCAGGTCATTCACTAGGTCCCCCTGTGTGGTTCTGGGATTTTTGCTCACCGTTCTTGTGATCATTTTGACCCCACGGGGTGAGATCTTGTATGGAGCCCCAGATCGAGGGAGACTATCAGTGGTCTTGTATGTCTTCCATTTTCTAATTATTGCTCCCACAGTTGATTTCTTCACACCAAGCTGCTTGCCTATTGCAGATTCAGTCTTCCCAGCCTGGTGCAGGTCTACAATTTTGTTTCTGGTGTCCTTTGACAGCTCTTTGGTCTTCACCATAGTGGAGTTTGGAGTGTGACTGTTTGAGGTTGTGGACAAGTGTCTTTTATACTGATAACAAGTTCAAATAGGTGCCATTAATACAGGTAATGAGTGGAGGACAGAGGAGCCTCTTAAGGAAGAAGATATAGGTCTGTGAGAGCCAGAAATCTTGCTTGTTTGTAGGTGACCAAATACTTATTTTCCACCATAATTTGCAAATAAAGTCTTTCAAAAATCAGACAATGAGATTGTCTGGATTGGTTTCCACATTTGGTCTCTCATAGTTGAGGTATACCTATGATGACAATTACAGGCCTATCTCATCTTTTTAAGTGGGAGAACTTGCACAATTGGTGGCTGACTACTTTTTTGCCCCACTGTACTACTACAGTACTAAGGTGATCAATGACTTATAGTGTGACTGTGATAGTGTGGTGGGCAATCTAGCCCTGACACTGGCTGGGAGGGACCCTGTCTCTGATGCTATCTCACATTGCTAGTGACACTAATACAGCGATCAATACTGTACATTGACACTGTACTAATGCCACTGGCTGGGTGACAGGGCAATCAAAGCAGACATCTCAAGTCCCCAGCGATGTGCGGGACGGCTCCCAGATACCCGCAAGTGCTGCCCGATATCCCGGCTGCAGGGCTGATCCTGGATGGTCTCCTGGCTCACAGTCAGGGATGATCGGTGCAGCAGGAGGGACAGCTGTGAACACCGATCTCCCTGTATAGCTGACATCCGCTTCTCCTTCTCTCCCTCCCGTGGCTCTCGGCTAAAAAGCCATACAGGGAGATCGGTGATCACAGCTGTCCCTCCTGCTGCACCGATCATCCCCGTCTGTTCCCTGTATCCTCCTCCTCCATCCCCCCTCTGTGTCCTTCTATCCCCTGTTCTTCTCCCTCGTTCTTCTATGGCTCCCCTCCGTGTCCTTCACCCCCCCCTTCTTCTCCAGCTCCCTGTCCTCCTCCGCCCCCCCTCGTCCCCCACAGCCGGCTTCCCTCCTCTCCTCTCCCGCCGACTGTGGGGATCTATCAGGATGGCGAGTGGAGGAAGGGACTGGTCATTTACCGGCCCTTGCCTTTTCTGAATTGGACACATTGAGCGAGATCGCTCCCGTGTCCTGTGAAAACTGAGCAGAGTAACCTGTGTGTTTACTCTGCTCAGTTTATGAATGGGCAGGAGCCTCTGTCCATTCTTCAATGCTGAGAAAGGGACTGGGCAATCTCTGTCCTCAGCCTCTTTCTCTGTCTCAAAGGGGAGATGTCAGGGGTCTATTTAGACCCCTGATATCTTACCAAAGTGTCCCCCCCCCCCCCAAACAGGGTTGATTTAAAAAAAATGCAAAAAATATTAAAAAAATGAAATTGTAAACAAAAATGATAAAAAATGTAATTATAAAAAAAAAAAATTAAAGAATAAAAAACTACTGACACCACCCCCCTGTCTTACCGACACTGTTCACTGCCCCAACCCCCTCCCCCCAAAAAGCATTAAAAAAAAAAGTTGTAAAAACAATATGTAAAGATAAAAACTACTGACACCATCCACTGCCCTACTGACACCATCACCGCCACATACTCCCTACCCCTTCCCCAGAAGCACTGTGAAAAAAAATATATTTAAAAAAAATATTTAAAGAAAATAATAAAGGACAAAATTGTAAAAAAATAATAGAGAAAATAATAACAAAAAATAACTACTGACACACTGCTCTACTGGCACTGTCCACTACCCCCTACCCGAAATCATTGTGAAAAACAAAAAATAAAAAATGTAATTGTAAAAAATAATTAAAAAAATAAAATTGTAAAAAAATAACAATAAAAATAAAGAACTACTGACACCGTCCACTGCCCTGCTGACACCATCCTGTGCATATTACTCACCGCCAGGGCCAGACTTACCATTGGGCTTGACTGGGCTCAAGCCCATGGGCCCCGCCCAATAGGGGGCCCCGCGGGCTCCGCCCGTTTACGTTTTAACCACTCTGCGTCCCCGCTATAGCCGAAAGACGGCTACAGCACAGACGCCAATTGCCGGGAGAGCGTCCCTGGACGCCCTCCTGTTTACTTCCCCTCTACGCGCAGCCACGGGCGTGCATTGGGGAAATTCTGTGTTGGTCGTGTCCCTTGGATGCAGCCAATCACAGATCGTGCTAAATGGCCAATCACATAGGTTAATTGGCTTCTGTTCAAAATTGGCCCTAGTATATGAATGTGAGTTGGGGACCTTGGATTGTGGGCTCCTTGAGGGTAGGGATGTGGGTGTACGATATATGTGCGGAGTGCTGCGTGAATTGGTGGCGCTATATGGGTACCTTAAATAAAAATAGGGATGATTGTAGACACGCTCCCACACTCACTCAGGTTGAACTGGATGGACTGGTGTCTTTATTCAACCTTACTAACTATGTAATTATGTAACTATGTAACATTGGCCATTTCACAGCGACCAATCACAGCGGCCATTTAGCACTCGATCGGAGCGTCCAATGAGAGAGGATCGCATATACATATGAGATCCTCTCTCATCGCTGGCTCTCCCTCCTCACACAGAGACAGCGTGTGAGGAGGGAGAGCTTCCGTGCTGCAGCGGTGAGTGAACACTCACACTAGTTACAGTTACACTACACAACATAGTGCCATCTATCAGTGCCAAATGTCCCCATCGCCATCTGTCCCCAGTGCCACCTATCAGTGCCAAATGTCCCCATCGCCATCTGTCCCCAGTGCCACCTATCAGTGCCACCTGCCCCCAGTGCCACCTGTCAGTGTCACGTGTCATCATTGCCACGTGTCTTCAGTGCCACGTGTCATCAGTGCCATCTGCCATTAGTGCCACCTGTCAGTGTCACGTGCCATCTGTTATCAGTGTCAGGTGTCATCAGTGCCACGTATTAGTGCCATCTGTCATCAGTGCCACGTATTAGTGCATCTGTCATCAGTGCCATCTGTCATCAGTGCCACGTGTCATCAGTGCCACATATTAGTGTCATCTGTCATCAGTGTCACGTGTCATTAGTGCCACGTATAAGTGCCACGTGTCATCAGTGCCACATATTAGTGCCATCTGTCATCAGTTTCACGTGTCATCAGTGCCACGTATTAGTATTTAAAGTAATGTATAGAAGGTAGGGCCCGAAAGTGACTCAAGCCCAGGGGCCTCCACCACCCTAAGTCCTGCCCTGCTCACCGCTGTACACTCCACACTCCTCATATGCATATTATACCCACCTACATACATTCTGCACTCCTCTCCTGCACATACTACCCACCGCCATACACTGCACTGTACATTCCCTATTTAACATTACTACATTCTGCACTATGTAAGTCATCTCAGACTCTATAAAACCACACCCCATTTAAGCCACGCTCAATATGTAGCATGGTTTAAGCCACGCCCACCTCCCTGAAATTAGTTTTTGCAGGTTTAGATGTCTGTCAAAGAATTAACTGGAGGGCAATCAAAGGGTTAAATGTGCCTAACAAGCGTATCCGTGCTCTTTTTACTCACACGGGACCTGGCTTTCTTCTCTCCCTGAATGAAAAGGGCTCAAAGAGAGAGAACCGTCCAGATTTGGCTTTTCTGTTTGCAAACAAGACACAGGACCATGCTGTGATTGGTTACAGTTGATCAGCATGTTCACAGCCAAAATCATTGGCTGAAACCTGCTGACAAACTTGTGCTGTGGCCAATGACAACGTGGGTCAGCAGGGAACACGCATGCGCGCCCCCAAACCCGAAGGAAAGGCTGTGACATACAGGTACATTGACGGGCTTGCACCTCCCACCGGAGAGCTGTATATTTACTGTGAGCGGGTTGGCAAGTAGTTAGAGTATGATGATAGCAGCCACAGAACAACAAAAACATCTCAGCATTGGCAGATCTCATATTTCCATCCTGACATGTGCCCTTTAAAGATTACATTCATATTTCTCTACCTCTCAGTCTTATTTAGAAAGGCGGCTTCCCTTTGTGTATTGCGTGTATAATAAGAAGCCGTGTAGAACTTGTTTGGCAGGACTGATTGAGGAGGATAAACAAGCTTGCTGAGCCTGACGCACAGTGACATCATTATAGTCTCAAACCATGCAGCCAATTTACCTGAGCTAAAAATAAGTCAATCTGGAAACGCACGGTGGATGTGAAGCTCGGGGGCCAATTCACACAGCTGGAGATTTAATTGGACAAAAAAAAGATCAATGTGATTTGGAAGCTTGTTAACCCCCTCACTGCTGTGATTCTTTTCAGCTTGGCTGATCACAGCTGTAGAAAGGGCAATGTACAAAGTACACGACCACATCCTCCATATATATAGCTATGAGGACATAAAGCTAGTTAAACCTGAAATGTAGTAGGATGCTAGGGGCACATCTCTGCATATTATTATGCAGGAAAGGACAGATCTACCTGAACTGAGTGAAAACATTAAGACTACTTTCACACTGGGGCAAGTGGGCGTCAGCGGTAAAGTGGCGCTATTTTTAGCGCCACTTTACTGACGTGTTAGCGGCGATATTCGTCCGCTAGCGGGGCGATTTTAACCCCCGCTAGTGGCCGAAAAAGGGTTAAAACTGTCCGCAACGCACTGCAACGCACTGCAAAGCACCGCTGCAGCGGCGGTTTGGCGGCGCTTTAGGAGCGGTGTATACACCGCTCCTATAGCGCTGCAAAGTTGCCACTCAGAGACAGGAGAGGTTCTTTACAGGCGCTATTTTTAGCACTGTAGCGCCTGCAAAGCGCCTCAGTGTGAAAGCAGCCTAAAGCTCACAGCAGGTGTCCGGTGCGTCCCCGTTCACCATTTCAGGTCCGATTTCAGTTCAAATTTTTGGCTAAATTCGGACCCGAAACGGACCAGAAGACACACAGGACCCCTGTGCTATTGGCACTGGAGCCACTCCGGAGATGTATAAACCGGCTCCATAGAGAGCCGGTCACAATCTCTTGACATGCAAATTGGATGCGGGGAAACCCGCATTCCAATTTGCAATAGTGTCTGCAGTCTCTGACATCTCCTGTACCATGTCCACAGCCTCTGACATGTCCTGTACCACGTCCGCAGCCTCTGACATCTCCTCCTGTACCATGTCCACACCCTCTGACATCCCCTCCTGTACCATGTCTGCAGCCTCTGACATCTCCTGTACCATATCCACAGCCTCTGACATGTCCTCCTGTACCATGTCCACAGCCTCTGACATGTCCTCCTGTACTATGTCAGCAGCCTCTGACATGTCCTCCTGTACCATGTCCACAGTCTCTGACATCTCCTATACTATGTCCACAACCTCTAACCATCTCCTCTTATACCATGTCCACAGCCACTGACATCTCCTGTACCATGTCCGCAGCCTCTGACATGTCCTCTTGTACCATTTCTGCAGCCTCTGACATGTCCACCTGTAAACATGTCTGCAGCCTCTGACATCCCCTGTACCAGGTTCACAGCCTCTGACATGTCCTCTTGTACCATTTCTGCAGCCTCTGACATGTCCACCTGTAAACATGTCTGCAGCCTCTGACATCCCCTGTACCAGGTTCACAGCCTCTGACAGCTCCTGTACCATGTCTGCAGCCTCTGACATCTCATGTACCATGTCCGCAGCCTCTGACATCTCCTGTACCATGTCCGCAGCCTCTAACATCTCCTCCTGTACCATGTCCGCAGCCTCTGACATCCCCTCCTGTACCATGTCTGCAGCCTCTGACATCTCCTGTACCATATCCACAGCCTCTGACATGCCCTCCTGTACCAGGTCCACAGCCTCTGACATGTCCTCCTGTACTATGTCAGCAGCCTCTGACATATCCTCCTGTACCATGTCCACAGCCTCTGACATCTCCTATACCATGTCCACAGCCTCTAACCATCTCCTCTTATACCATGTCCGCAGGCACTGACATCTCCTGTACCATGTCCGCAGCCTCTGACATGTCCTCCTGTACCATTTTCGCAGCCTCTGACATGTCCTCCAGTAACATGTCTGCAGCCTCTGACATCTCCTGTACCAGGTTCACAGCCTCTGACAGCTCCTGTACCATGTCCGCAGCCTCTTACATGTCCTGTACCATGTCTGCAGCCTCTGACATCTCCTGTACCATGTCCACAGCCTCTAACATCTCCTCCTGTACCATGTCCACAGCCTCTGACATCCCCTCCTGTACCATATCCGCAGCCTCTGACATCTCCTGTACCATATCCACAGCCTCTGACATGTCCTCCTGTATCATGTCCACAGCCTCTGACATGTCCTCCTGTACCATGTCAGCAGCCTCTGACATGTCCTCCTGTACCATGTCCACAGCCTCTGACATGTTCTCCTGTACCATGTCCACAGCCTCTGACATGTCCTCCTTTACCATTCCCGCAGCCTCTGACATGTCCTCCTGTACCATGTCTGCAGCCTCTGATATCTCCTGTACCAGATCTGCAGCCTCTGACATCTCCTGTAGCATGTCTGCAGCCTCTGACATGTCCTGTACCATGTCCGCAGCCTCTGACATGTCCTCCTGTACCTTTCCACAGCCTCTGACATGTCCTCCTGTACCATGTCCACAGCCTCTGACATGTCCTCCTGTACCATGTCCATGGCCTCTGACGTCCTCCTGTACCATGTCCGCACAGCCTATGACCACCTCCTGTACTATGTCTGCACAGCTAATGACCACCTCCTGTACTATGTCTGCACAGCTTATGACCACCTCCTGTACCATGTCCGCACAGCCTATGACCACCTCCCGTACCATGTCCGCACAGCCTATGGCCACCTCCTGTCCACACTTTTACCACTTTTAACCGTAATTTGCTCATATCTATCTATCTATCTATCTATCTATCTATCTATCTATCTATCTATCTATCTATCTATCTATCTATCTATCTATCTATCTATCTATCTATCTATCTATCTATCTATCTATCTATCTAAAGCCCTATGTGCTTTCATATCTGTCTTATCTATATATAATACATTCGTTATGCTGTTGGGCTGGTATAATAATGGTATGGGGCTGGTATGAAATTATTTCCAGGGCTGGTTTTTATTCCCAGTCCGGCCCTGGTTGGGCAGCCCATTCCAAAGAAGAGTCTGACACTAATGCAATGCATGGTATTCTGCAACGCAATACATGTACATTTAGCGGAGGGTGGCAGTGGTGTAGTGTGGGTTGTCAGAGCCTGGGGCAAGGCAAGTAATTTGCGCCCCCTAACCCAATTGACTTTTAGATAATTCTTCCTGCCCCCACTAATAATTCCACGTCTCCTGAATCCCCCCTCATAGGGCATTTTTGAGTCGTAGTTCTCCCACAGCACAGCCACAATCAGACACAGAAGACAAGCTGCTCCCAGTACTGTTTCTACAATGTAATAGTATAGTCGGTGCTGTCATGCACTGATCAGCTATAACACTATGACCACCCATCATAACCTGTTGAGGCAATAGACTCCACCAGACCTCTGAAGGTATGCTGTGATATCTGGCACCAAGCCGTCAGTAGCAGATCCTTTAAGGCCCCTTTCACACAGGCGCCTCCACTAAGTGCTCAGCGGAGGATCTCTCTGCTGATCCCTGCTGAGCAGGCGGATGACAGGTCTGTGTCCGCTCCACTATGCAGAACGCACACAGTCCCGCTCTCCTCTATGGGGCAATCACATAGAAACAAACCGCCTGTCCCTCTCCATCTGGTCTGATCCTCCAGACGGATGGGGAATAGGACCACCATCCATCTGTTTTTGGCGGACAGGATCGGATGGGATGGCGGTGGGTGTCGGCTGACATATGTTCCCTGACATCCGCTGCTCCATAAAAGAGACTGGAGGGTCTGATCAGGTCTGCCTAAAAAACTGACAGACAGACCTGATCAGACAGTCCATGTGAAAGGGGCTTTAGTCCAGTAAGTTGTGAGGTGGGGCCTCTACGGATTGCATTTGTTTTTCTAGCACATCCCACAGATGCTCAATGGACAGAGATCTGAAGAATTTGGAGGCCAAGTGAACACCTAAAACTTGTTATGTTTCTGAAACCATTATTGAATCCATCAGATCAGGCCACCTTGTTCCATTGCTCCATGGTCCATTTCTGAAGCTCATGTGCCCATTGTGGGTGCTTTTGGCTGTGGACATAGGCAGCGGCGTCGCTAGAGGGTGGCTTTTGGGGCTATAGCCCCGAATCTAGGGTCCATAGCCCCGATTCTCTGCAGGGGTCCCCAAGGGGAGGGGAGGCTCTCTGGGGACCCTGATGTAAGTGGGGGGCTCTCTGGGGACCCTGATGTAAGTGGGGGGCTCTCTGGGGACCCTGATGTAAGTGGGAGGCTCTCTGGGGACCCTGATGTAAGTGGGGGGCTCTCTGGGGACCCTGATGTAAGTGAGGGGCTCTCTGGGGACCCTGATGTAAGTGGGGGGCTCTCTGGGGACCCTGATGTAAGTGGGAGGCTCTCTGGGGACCCTGATGTAAGTGGGGGGCTCTCTGTGGACCCTGATGTAAGTGGGAGGCTCTCTGGGGACCCTGATGCAAGAGGGAGGCTCTCTGGGGACCCTGATTTTAAGGGGGAGGCTATCTGGGGACCCTGATTTAAGGGGGAGGCTCTCTGGGGACCCTGATTTTAAGGGGGAGGCTATCTGGGGACCCTGATTTAAGGGGGAGGCTCTCTGGGGACCCTAAGTACCGGTTCACACAGGGGCGACTTGTCAGGTGACCTAGTCGCCTGACAAGTCGCCTCCCGTTCTGTACAATGGAACCGTTCTAATAGGAGCGATGCAAGTCGCTCCGACTTAGAAAAAGGTTCCTGTACTACTTTTGGGGCGACTTGAGGCGACTTGCATAGACTTCTATCAGAAGTCGTTTTGCAAGTCGCCGTGGATGTCGTGTGCAGGTCGCCTCGGTGAGGCGACCTGCAAGTCGTGCCGCCCCTAGTGTGAACCGAGCCTAAGGTAAGGGGAGTTTTCTGGGGACCCTGATGCAAGGGGGAGGCTCTCTGGGGACTCTGCTCTGTGTATGCCTGCCCAAGCGTATGACTTTCTTTACTACGCTGCTATGGGCTCTAGCCCCAGATCTTTTGTACACCTAGCAACGCCCCTGGACATAGGTCAACATGGATGCCCTGATTGGTCAGCGACTGTACAGCTCCATACACAACAAACTGCTATACACTGTGTGTTCTGACACCTTTCTATTGGAACCAGCATTAACATATCAGCAATGTGAACTACATGGGATCGGACGGCATGGTCCCACCTTTGTTCCTCGGGTGCATCAATCAGCTTTGGCTGCCCATAAGCCTGTCTCTGGTTTCCCCTTATTGGACCATTCTGGTCAGTCCTAACCACTGCAGACTGGGAACATCCCACAAGAGCTGCCATTTTGGAGCTGCTCTGACCCAGTCTTCTAACCATTATATTATGGCAGCAAGTGAACATTTTGTCCCTGAAGTTGCTGTGTTGAAAGCAGAAAAACTGGGGAAATGTAAGGATTTGAGGTGCTCTACCCCATCAAATCCTTACACTTTTTCATACCTCCCAACATTTTGAGATGGGAATGAGGGACACCTACTAACAAACGTATGTAGGCATAGGACACGCCCCCTTAAAGGAGAATTAACCAAAAAAAAGGTTAATTAAATCGACAAGGGTCATTTTTTACCACTATTATTCCTTTATATTGGCTTATAAAATTTACAAATGCAGCAATTTAGAATTTGGATGAAAGGTTTAGCACTGGGAAATGCTTTTTGAAAGATAAAAAGTGCATTTTCTATACAACTATATAGATCAGACCAAAATGAGGGACAAATGAGGAGGAATGAGGGACAGTCCCTCTAAATCAGGGGACAGTTGAGAGGTATGCCTTTTCTACTTTCAACACATGGACTTCAGGGACAACATGTTCACTTGCTGCCATTGTAATGAGATAATGTCATTGAGTTTAGCTGTCAGTGATCATAATGTTCTGCTCAGTGTGCTGTCAGTACTGACATACAATGTACGAGTCTATTGAGTGCTGTTATACAATGTAATATTCCAGCACACAGCCTTCCAGGATAAGACAGAGATAATAGAGCCGAGCAGAGGGTGACCCCGGGTGTGGCGGTGCCCGGACGTGCGTGGTACAGGGCTGAGGGAGTGGGCGTTGCCAGGCGGGGAATGTGGGGAGAGGTTGCTAGGAGCCAGGTCTATGCTTGTTGCTAGGCTCTCGGTCTCTGTGGGCGGAGACCTGTTGGCCTGGGTGTGACCGCTGGGAGACAGGTGCACGTGAGGGCGGGGCGTAGTAGGAGTGGGCGGGGCGGCGGTGGTGAAGTGGCCGTTCCAGTCTCACCTCTGTCGCTGTCACCTGTCTCTTCCCTTTCCGCCGGAATAGAGATGGTAAGAAGAGGCTTTTGGGGGGATTGGGGTCACCTGAGCGGGTGAGCAGTGCGGACCGATCACACGGGGAGGGGGCTGATGATCGCCTGTGATTGGATGGATGTGTGTAGTAGAGGAGTCCATATAGGAGGGCCTGTCATCACAGCCGACCCTCCTCTCCTTGTAGCAGGCTGATGATCTGGAGGTGATGTGTGCTGGGAGGTCACCAGAGTCCACTCTCTGTCTGGCTTTCGTTAGGTATAATATCTGTAACACTAAAATAAATACAAACCATCGATGAACAACGTATCTAATTGTTTTGTTATACTGCTGATCTCCTGCAGCCTCTTTGCAGCCACTTCCTCTTTACATACCCTCCAGCAGTGACTCCATGGCATTTCTTCAGGTGTGTTTAAAGGAGAACTAAAGGCACGTTTTTCCTTTTGGATAGAGAGGATGATTAAGATAAGAACATAAGATTTATTTTTGTGATCTGTGTCCCATTAGGAGAGATTTCTCTTTGCTTCCTGTCTCCTAGCCAAACAGGAAGTGAAGGAATCCTTGGTTGTCACCAGGACTACAGTCCCTGTTAGATTTCCCCTCCTATTGCTTGTCGGGACAACTCAAAGTTTGGGATTTTCTTTTACTTTCACTTCCAATAATAATGGTAAACAGGACAAATAAAGAGGGTGAATCTCCCTAACGGGGGCGCAGACAGCAATAAAAACCGACAGGGGATCTAATCCCTCTCCACTCTATCCAAAATGTAAAAAAAATATATAGTTTGAAAGTAAAATATATAATTATACTCGAATGCCTTGTGCTCACGATGAGATTATCAGACGAATGAGCGTCCTCCCCCTTTTTTTTTTTTTTTTTGCATTCTAATCTCATATTGGTAATGAAGAGTTTACTAAAGTTCTGAAAATTCTCATACGACAGAATAAAAATTTATAAGTGATGTCATGTATTGTAGTTAGGGGTGCAACGAATATACATTTTGGTGCCGAAACCAAAAATTCAGGATGAACTTGTCCAAAACCGATACCGAAAATAGGGAAAAGGGGGGGGGGGGGGAATATATATATATATATATATATATATATATATATATATATATATATATATATATATATATATATTTTTTTTTTATATAATTGTATTCATTTTTTTTAATTAATATCATTAATTTTAAATTTAATATAAATTTATTGTCGACAATTTTCAGCACCTTTAGTGCAAAAAAAGCTTTAGAAAAATGCATCCCTTTAAATTCTATGTGTGTCTTCACATGGGTGTGTTGCACTTCCGTTGTGAAGTTAAAAATTTTGCTTGCTGCATTTTTGGTCCAATCAAAAAAAATATATATATAAAAAAATTCACCTCCTCACTGCAATGCATTGCAAACGCAGCAAGAATGCATAAATAACACACCCATGTTATGTTTTAGATTCGGTTTTTGAGTCACGTGACCTGTGAAATTGTGGCAAAAACGCATACATTTTCAACCCTATTGTCGGCTGACTTTTCTCTAGCAGCAAAATGGCGAAAATACTATTTTTGGCCGATATGTTTCGGCAGCCTAGTTGCAACGTATTGTGTTTTTTTTGAATGACAACTCTACTAATTAAACCAAAGTCGTACGAACTGATATCATACCAGAAAAATGTTTGTGCTTGTTGCATCGGATAATATCGGAGGAACTGTCGTGATCGGCTCTGTACTAACGATCAGACTATCTTACGATCACTTTGAGGGCCGGCTCACACCGCATGCAGTCCAATGCGTTTTTTGTTTTTTTGTTTTTTTTTCCTACATCAAAAACACATGGAAAATAGATTATATGGTTTCCAGTCGTATAGTTCACACCAGTGCAGTCAGTTCCAGGGATTTCCAGTTCCAGAAAATAAAGCAGAACACGCTGCATGGTAAAAACAGGAAAAAAGAAGAAAAAAAGCAACTGGAATGCATCCAGAAACACATAAAAAAAATGCACCAGAACGTGCCAAAAACGCGTTAAAAACGCACATGCAGAAACACATCCGGTACGTTTTTGTTTTGTTTTGTTTTGTTTTGTTTTGTTTTTTTGTTTTGTTTTTTTTTTTCGTTTTGTTTTTTTTGTGGTGTGAACCAGCCATAAAAGCGGTATTTTTTTCGTCCGATTTTCTGATCTCTTGTACGGGCCATAAGGCTCATTAACATGGTCAATCATGGACAATGACCAGATTGGAATATTTCTGCAGAGGGTACAGCCAGGTGCTCAGCCAGTACAAATCAATGAGGGGCTGGAGGCTCTACAGCTGTCTGCATGTGATGGCACACAGAGCGATTACCTGCCGTCAGGTTATTTACACCAATGTGTTTTTTAATGCTTTCTGCAGAAACACAGGACATGTTTTTTTTTTTTTTTAACATGGGTACCTATGGAACACATTCACATCAATGTATTTTTATAAAGGGCCAGGGACCCTTTTAAGTGCAAACCACTGCTTTTTTTGATTCTATAGACTTCAATGGACACACTGCAGAAAAGCATGTAGTGTGTTTTTGACGCGTTTTGCATCAAATTGGCCAAATAAAAAGCATCAAAACGCATTAAATACACGTGCCTGAAAGCACAGAAAAAAGCATGGCAGAAACGCTCAAAAGCAACATGCATAGGTGTGAATGGAGCCTAATGCTGGCCATACACTATACGAAAAATCGGCCGAAAAATCATTCGTATAGACACTTCGTTCGTTTTTCGGCAAGTTAATGGGCACAAATCGATAATCGTTTGTGACGTTTTTGTGGGGAAAAAACGAACGGGAAGTTTGGAAAATTTCTGCCGAACGTACGATAAATTGCAAGGTTAATGTGTTTCCCGTCCGAACTGTCTGCACTAGGTATATGTAAAAAAACGAACAAAAAATTATTTATTCATGTCCACTGAACAATTTATCGGTCATTATATGATGGCACGATCGTTTGCGGTCACGGTCGAACGTTCTTTTTTCGAAAATGGGTTCGGCCGATTTTCTGTATAGTGTATGGCCAGCATTAGTGATGGATGAGCATACACTGACTCCTTGACCAATGACACGTGGACAATGTCAGTCTGTCCTTTATTTTTGTCAGGCTGAGCAGCTGAAGGTGAACACCTGGAAGTACCCACCTTGTGGCAGTATGAATGAGCCCTTAGTCTTGGTTCACACTGGGGTGGCTTTAAAGTCACCCGACTCTGAAGCCACCCCGCACAGCGTGACTTCAGCTCAGTTTGCAAACGACTTCTTTAACCACTTGGTTTGCGCAAAAGTTACAGCGTCTACAAAATAGGAATTAGCTTTATGGTATTTGTATTATTATTATTTTTTTAACTAGTAATGGCGGTGATCAGCGATTTTTATTTTTTGCGGGACTGAGACATTGCGGCGGACAGATCGGACACTGTTTTTGACACTTTTTTGGGACCAGTGACATTTATTCAGTGATCAGTGCTATAAAAATGCACTGATTACTGTGTAAATGACACTGGCAGGGAAGGGGTTAACACTAGTGGTGATCAAGGGGTTAACTGTGTTCCCTGGGAGGTGTTTCTAACTGTGGGGGGAGGGGACTGACTGGGAGTACATGGAGATCGCTCTTACTAATCACTAGAAACAGACGATCACACTGTACTTATCAGTCAGAACAGGGATCTGTTTGTTTACAGTGACGGTTCCATGTTCTGGCTCTCTGTGGAGTGATTGTGGGTGGCCGGCGGACATCACGGCTGCCAGCCACGTGCATCAGCTCCCCCGCTGTGCAGCGGGTGTGCGCCTGCTATAGCTGTTATAGGGACTGACATACAGCTATGGCGATTCGTGGGAACGAGGCGACCTGCCGCAGTATAATGACGGCGGCTGGTGGGCAAGCGGTTAATAGAAGTCAATGCAAGCTGCTCCGAAGTCGCCCCCAAGTAGTACAGGAAGCTTTTTCTAAGTTGGAGCAACTTGAGTCGCTCTGATTAGAACAGTTCCATTGCACTGCATGGAGTGCGACTTTTCAGGCGGCTATCGCCCGACAGGTTGTCTTGGTATAAACCGAGCCGAATGCCCCGTTCACACAATCGGACATTGATCAGACATTCCGACAACAAAATCCATGGATTTTTTCCAACAGATGTTGGCTCAAACTTGTCTTGCATACACATGGTCACACAAATCTTGTCGGAAATTCTGAACGTCAAGAACGCGGTGACGTACAACACGTACGACGAGCCGAGAAAAACAAAGTTCAATAGCCAGTGCGGCTCTTCTGCTTGATCCCAAGCATGCGTGGCACTTTGTGCGTCGGAATTGTCTACACACGATCGGAATTTGCGCAAACGGATTTTGTTGTCGAAAAAATGTGAGAACCAGATCTCAAATTTTGTGCGACGGAAACTGCCCGATGGAGACTTCACACAGTCAGAATTTCCGACAACAAGCTCCGATCGCGCATTTTACGTCGGAAAGTCCGTGTGTACGTGGCATTACTGTTGTCTGCATAATGTGTATTGAAACAACCATTTGCAGCCTATATTGTGTGGCAGGGTGACAACCCAGGAGCATAGTCGGATGAGATGGACACAGTGTTGTCACCTTATAACACCTTGCACACTTTAAACAAAGGCTGCAGATTTAAAGATTAAAATTGCTCTTGAAATGATAGTAAAAAATTAAATCTTTTATGACATTGTAGTGTTTGTGTATTGGCAGTTTAGTTCTATCATTTTATCATATAGTATGGAGAGTGGAACAGAGAAGGTGGAATGCACCAAGTTGGGGGAGAACATCTAAAGCTGAACATAGATTCAGGAATTATGGCGGAGATCAGAGAAATGTGAGGCCCCTTTTACACTGCTGTGATCCATAGACTGATCCCCTCAACAGGAATTGGAGAGGAGCTCCAGTCTCAAATAGGTACAAATACACCTACCTGTCCAGGGATCCAGCATTGTCCTCACCTGAGCCAATTCTTCAATCAGCTTAAAGGCGCTGGCATCTTAAAGTATAACTAAAGGCAAAGCATTTTATTTTAGTTTTCGATAGAGTGGAGAGGGATTACAATGCTTGTCAGGTTTTTATTGCTGTCTGTGTCCCTGTGATAGAGATACACCCTCCTCTATTTGTCCTATTTACCATTCTCATTGAAAATAAAAGAAAACCCCAAATTTTGAGTTGTCCCCAGAAAAGTAATAGAGGGGAAATCTTCCAATGGGCACACTAGTTCTGCTGACCTGGGGGTCCCCTAGGACTTCCATTAATTTGCAGGGATTTCCTCTCACTTCCTGTTTGGCTATGGGACAGGAAGTGAAAGAGAAAATCTCTGCAATAGCACACAGATGGAGCAAAAAAACTGACAGGAATTATAACCCTCCCTTGCTCTATTCAAAATAAAATTAAAAATAAAAAGTTTTTTGCCTATAGTTCTACTTTAAAGCCGAGTTCAGCCATTTTTTTTTTTTTAAGTCAGCTGCTACAAATACTGCATCTGCTGACTTTTAAAATATGGACATTTACCTGTCCAGGGCGCCTGCGATGTCGGCACCTGAAGCCGATCTGTCGGGTGCTGCTGCCGCCATCCTCGGTAAGGGAATCAGGAAGTGAAGCCACACTTCCTGGTTCCCTACTGCGCATGCGTGATTTGCCCTGCGCTATCCCACTGGTCCCTGCTGTTTTCTGGGACTCATGTGTCTCCCAGAAACAGCAGGGGGGGGGGGGGCGTAGATACCCGTAGGTGGCTCGGGTATCTATGCCTAGAAGTGGGAGCAAAATACCTGTATTAGACAGACAGATATCTGCTACCCCTCCCCCCTGAAAGGTGCCAAATGTGACACCGGAGTGGGGCAGGAACCTGAAAAGCGGAAGTTCCATTTTTGGGTGGAACTCCACTTTAAGTAAGGGAAACCGGCAGTAAAGCCTTGCAGTTTCACAGCTGGCCTCCAGATTAGTCAACAAAAGGAGAACATGCCGCGTTTCTTTTCTTTTTTTTCTTTATCCAACGCATCTGGAACATGGCAAAACGTATCAAAAATGAAGAGGAATGCATATGTCTTCAGCGACATGTTGCAGCAACTTTGAAAAAGGTTCCTGCACTACTTTTAGCCAGTTTCATTGTGACTAGTATAGACTTCAGTTGTATGAAGTTGCAAGCCGCAATGAAATCGGCAGTGTAAATCAAAGTCGTACAATTTCAAAGCTGCACCGGTGTGAACAGCGGCTAAGCCCTGGTTTCCATTGATATCTATCAAAGTCAGCGCAATTTCAGGTGCTACTTACTAGACATCTGTGTAGCTTCATATGTCTATTGAAGTTGCACCTGAAATCGGCAAAATGAGTGCAGGAACTACTTTTGCAAATCGGTGTGACACCGCAAAATCGGTGTCGCACCGATTGGAACAGTGCCATTGCCGCCAATAGGCTGCGACTTGTCATGCGTTTTGATCTCTCAAGTGGCTCCAATGTGAACCTAGGCTTAATGATACTTGTTATATTTAATATAAATCACCACCAACTGTTACATTTGACCCTGACTCATAGACTGGCATAGGGATGGGGGGGGGGACCTATGGTTAAAGCAGAAATAAAGGCAAAACATTTTTTACTTTTAGAAAGAGTGGAGAGGGAATAGGACCCTTGTCAGGTTTTTATTGCTGTCTGTGTCCCCGTTACGGAGACTTGCCTTTTAGATTTGTCCTGGTGATTGTTCTCACTCAAAGGGAAATAAACTCCTCTTGTTTTGAGTGCTCACCAGAACCGAAATAGAGGGGAAATCATCCAATGGTGACATTAGTTCTCTGACAACCAGGGATCCCCTCACTTTGGAGGGATTTCCTTTTGCTTCCTGTTTTGGCTATGGGACAGGAAGTGAAGGCAAATCTCCACAATGGGACACAGTTGGCAAAATGAAAGGAAAAACAACTCTCAGGGGTTATAGCCCTTCCTTAGGCTGGATTCACACCTATGCATTTTTAATGCTTTTTGCGTTTTGCAGATTTGCACTACAGAACGTGTTCCATAGGAAACCATGGTAAATGGACTGTAGTGCAAATATGCAAAAAGCACTAAAACTGCATAGGGGTGAATTCAGCCTTACTCTATCAAAAAAAAAAAGATTTGGCCCTAGTCCAAACTACACGCACACCGCAGCTCGTTCCCACTGTGATTTACACACAGCAGGAGCCAATTGGGGGGTACCGTGGATTCTATGTCAGCCGGTACCCGCCGATGGTGAGGAAAAGACATAGAACTGCAATCTGCCTATGTAAACAAGGCAGATTGCTGTTCTGACAGGAGGGAAGGGATGGAATTTGTGTCCCTGCAAAGCAGGGAATAAATTTCATGTCTTCCCCTAGTAAAA
The DNA here is from genome assembly GCF_042186555.1 of Aquarana catesbeiana. Classification (NCBI taxonomy): domain Eukaryota; kingdom Metazoa; phylum Chordata; class Amphibia; order Anura; family Ranidae; genus Aquarana; species Aquarana catesbeiana. The sequence continues at coordinate 179,827,921 of NC_133327.1, read as the reverse complement.
GCACCTTTCACAGTACAGTAAACACTGGCTAGACACACAGTTAACCCTCTGATCGCCCTGACCAGTAAGTGTCATTAGTACAGTGACAGTGCAGAATACATATTGGCCTAAATTGATAAAGAAATTTTAGATTTTTAATTTTTTTTTATTGGATATGTTTTATAGCATGCAAAATAAAAGTGTAGCGCTATAGAGAAGTGGGTTATACGCCCAATAGCATGAAAAAAGCAGTGAATAAAATTGTACAATTTTCATACAAAATAACAAAGTGAATAAATACAAAATAATATCAATCAATACGTGGTGCACATAGGGAGTATTGATAATGATGTCAACACCGGAAATGCTGCAACCAAAACTTCAGTATGTATAAAATCCAAGACCACCCCAGACAATGTCCTTGGAGACGAAATGTGTCGGGAAGGTCCCCACTGCTGCCTACTGACTTTGTACAAGCGCTTTTTTATTTTAATATCATGTGAGTGTTCTCAATTTTATTACATTTTTTTTATCAGAATTTACGGAATTACACTATGTGGTCCCTCTCTGTTTTCTCCTCTGCTACTTTTTACACCAATGGATTTCTGAGAGGTTATTTCCCACGCGTCCTCATTGGATTGTGAGCAGGTTATTTCCGATCTACAGAAACCAACATCACCAGAATCCATCCACCACAATACAAGCTTGTTTGACATGCAGAGCATATGCCCTGGCGTGTTCAAACATTCCGGTAAGCCTCCTCTACTCACGGTGGTGGTCAAATCACAGTCACTTACTTGGTTCTAATGATAGACATGTTTTCACTGAGTGGAACTGTTTGTTGCTGAACGCCACAACTTTATGAACTTTAGACTTGGATTTTATACATACTGAAGTTTTGGTTGCAGCATTTCCGGTGTTGACATCATTATCAATACTCCCTATGTGCACCACGTATTGATTGATATTATTTTGTATTTATTTACTTTGTTATTTTGTATGAAAATTGTACAATTTTATTCACTGCTTTTTTCATGCTATGGGGCGTATAACCCACTTCTCTATAGTGCTACACTTTTATTTTGCACGTTTTTTTTTTTTTTTGCCATTTATCTAATTTGGTGTGTTATATTGTTATTTTGAGTAGCACAAGATTATTTTCTATACCTATATGTTTTATAGCAGAAAGTAAAAGAAATGTTTTTTTTTTTTTTTTTTTTTTGTGAGTACAGTGTTGCATTACCGCGCAATTGTCAGTTAAAGTAGCGCAGTGCCATATCACAAAGAATGGCCTGGTCATGAAGGGGGGGGGGGGTAAGGCTTGGTTCACACTATTTGCGGAGCGGCTCGTAGCAGGGGTCCGGTGTGTCCCCGTTCACAGTTTCAGGGGTGAATCAGGCCCAAATTTTTGCCTGAAACTGAGCCAAAGATGCCCAGGACCCTTTGGCTGTGCTCTCTGCGGCCGTCCCGGAGATGTGTGAACCAGATACACTCTCCTGTCATGCGAATTGAATGCGGAGAAACCCATACGTGTGAACCCAGCCTGAATCTTCAGAGGTGTGAAGTGGTTACATCATTGTATACACAGGTATTTGAGATGCATTTTCCATATGTTCACTGCATTCACTTGTATGGAGCAATAAAAGCAAAGCACAGCCTGATCCTGACAGCCCATGTATAGTGGCCGAGCACTGAAGCCTGGAGATACAAAAGTGTCCGTGTTATCCACAGGGATCTGATTGTCATAGTAAAGGACTGAAGATGAAAATAATCTGATCAGCTTCGGGCTGCATTCACACCTGAGTGTTTTCAGCTCATAAAACTCCTGAAAAACGCCCAACAAGCAAAATTCCATTCATTTCAATGGCACCTGTTCACATCTGAGCGTTTTGTCAAATGAGGCAAAACGCCTAAAAAATGCCCTAAGCTCAAAAAAGAACATGGGCTTCTTTGGGGCAAATTACAGGCGTTTTTCTGCCTTTTACATTGGTTACCTGAACAAAATCGAGGTAAAATCACGTGACTTTGAAACGCTCAGGTGTGAATGCAGCCTTAATGTATTTGGGTTACTGGCTGTCATTTGTTGGACCATGACCTTTTAGTATGATCTGTTCTTTGTTTAGTTTTATAACAATGTGGGCTGCAGCTCAGGAATGAGCCCTTTGGAAATTGGCTTTTATATGATACGGTTAGCTTCAGATTGTTGTGATAGGGGCCCAAATGAAATATAAGAAGGCTGATTTTTCACAGGAAGCCGGCACGGCTCTGTCATAGGTAAAGTCGGAGCTGCACATTTCTGAGACAGTGATCTCCCCATTACCTGGGAGAACCCTTGGAAATCTTGTGTTTTCTGTGCGTACCTTCATTTTATCTTCTTCCCTACTTTTCCTATCCTGAACAGGCAGATCTTTCGTCTGGTACAACTAAACATTTCAGTTTTGACTTTTCCGAATGATTATTTCATTAATCAAGACAGCAATGCATTCCTATGAACCAACCCTATAATATTGGCCTTTCCAGTCATAAAATGTTATCCCCTTTTATAATGATCACCATAAACGGTTTGAATTCTGGCCAATTCCTGCTGAATCTGGAAAAATCCGAGCCATGCATGGCCCTGCAAGCAGCTCCGGGCTTAACAAGTTGATTTAAAAATTGACTGAGCCAAGAAGCATCAGAGGCAGACACTATTCGTGGCAGCCATCGGTGTGGCTGCTGGTAGACGGCTTAGCTGTCTACAACCTGTGCCCCCCACTGAAAGAGACCATCTACCCCCACTGAAATCAATCCATATTGCCCTCCCTCCCCACTGATAAAAAGGGAACCTACCATCATAAGAACATTTTAGCTCCCGCTGAAACCTCCTTCCTCCTACAGACAACTGACATGGAAACCTTCTTCTTCCACTGACAACTGACGTGGAGACCTTCTTCTTCTTCCACTGACAACTGACGTGGAGACCTTCTTCTTCTTCCACTGACAACTGACGTGGAGACCTTCTTCTTCTTCCACTGACAACTGACGTGGAGACCTTCTTCTTCTTCCACTGACAACTGACGTGGAGACCTTCTTCTTCTTCCACTGACAATTGACGTGGAGACCTTCTTCTTCTTCCACTGACAATTGACGTGGAGACCTTCTTCTTCTTCCACTGACAACTGACGTGGAGACCTTCTTCTTCTTCCACTGACAACTGACGTGGAGACCTTCTTCTTCTTCCACTGACAACTGACGTGGAGACCTTCTTCTTCTTCCACTGACAACTGACGTGGAGACCTTCTTCTTCTTCCACTGACAACTGACGTGGAGACCTTCTTCTTCTTCCACTGACAACTGACGTGGAGACCTTCTTCTTCTTCTTCCACTGACAACTGACGTGGAGACCTTCTTCTTCTTCTTCCACTGACAACTGACGTGGAGACCTTCTTCTTCTTCTTCCACTGACAACTGACGTGGAGACCTTCTTCTTCTTCTTCCACTGACAACTGACGTGGAGACCTTCTTCTTCTTCTTCCACTGACAACTGACGTGGAGACCTTCTTCTTCTTCTTCCACTGACAACTGACGTGGAGACCTTCTTCTTCTTCTTCCACTGACAACTGACGTGGAGACCTTCTTCTTCTTCTTCCACTGACAACTGACGTGGAGACCTTCTTCTTCTTCTTCCACTGACAACTGACGTGGAGACCTTCTTCTTCTTCTTCCACTGACAACTGACGTGGAGACCTTCTTCTTCTTCTTCCACTGACAACTGACGTGGAGACCTTCTTCTTCTTCTTCCACTGACAACTGACGTGGAGACCTTCTTCTTCTTCTTCCACTGACAACTGACGTGGAGACCTTCTTCTTCTTCTTCCACTGACAACTGACGTGGAGACCTTCTTCTTCTTCTTCCACTGACAACTGACGTGGAGACCTTCTTCTTCTTCTTCCACTGACAACTGACGTGGAGACCTTCTTCTTCTTCTTCTTCTTCTTCTTCTTCTTCTTCTTCTTCTTCTTCTTCCACTGACAACTGACGTGGAGACCTTCTTCCACCAACTGACATGGAGACCTTCTTCCACCCACTGACAACTGACATGCACACCTTCTTCCACCAACTGACCCCTTTGTATGGAGACCTTTTATCCCCCCCCCCAACAAACAACGCCAATGCATCCCCCCCCCCCCCGACAACCGATGCAGAGGGATTCTGACCCCCCCACCCCACCCGCCACCATGGACAACCAATGCCTATTGTCCCACCCTACTGACAACCGGCACTGAGGCATTCTTCCCCTGGCCCCCACTGACAACCAATGCTGAGGCATCCCCCCCCCCCAAAATTGACACTGAGGCATAGTACTGTACCACCACCGAGGCATTCTACCACCCCACTGACAACTGAAAGCAAAGCATCACACACACACACGGATTTTCAACTTTACCTATAAATGTCAGTACCCAATTATATTATGTACATTTAGGAAAGAATCCAGGTCTTTCTTAAAGCAATCTAATAAGCTGGTCAGAACCGCCTCTGGAGGGAGTCTATTCCACATTTTCACAGCTCTAATGCCGCCTACACACGATCGGAAATTCTGACAAGAAAAACCATCCAAGGTTTTTTCTGACGGATATTCCGATCGTGTGTACGGGGCATTACTGTGAAGAAACCTTTCCGTATTTGGAGATTAAATCTTTTTTTCCTCTTGACGTAAAGAGCGCACCCTTGACCTCTGTGATGCTCTTAAAGTGAATAACTCAACACCAAGTTCACTCTATGGACCACTTATGTATTTGTACATGTTCATATATTCATATCCCCCCCTTAATCTCCTCTTAAAGCTACTTTCACACTGAGGCGCTTTACAGGCACTATAGCGCCTGTAAAGAGCCTCTCCTGTCTCTCCAGTGTGAAAGCCCGAGGGCTTTCACAGTGGAGCGGTGCGCTTGCAGGATACATCTTTGCAGCGCTGTAGGAGCAGTGTGTACACCGCTCCTAGAGCGCCCCTGCCCATTAAAAACAATGGGGCAGCACCACCAAACCGCCGGCATAGCTATGCCGGTGGTTTTAACCCTTTTTTCGGCCACTAGTGGGGGTTAAAACCGCCCCATTAGCGCCCGAATAGCGCCGCTAAAACGACGGTAAAGTGGCACTAAAAATAGCACTGCTTTACCGCCGACGCCCGCCCGCCCCAGTGTGAAAGTAGCCTAAGAGGGAATAAATTCAGTTCCTCTAATCTTTCCTCATAGCTGAGCTCCTCCATGCCTCTTATCAGTTTGGTTGCCCTTCTCTGCACTTTCTCCAGTTCCCAGATATCCTTTTTGAGAACTGGTGCCCAAAACTGAACTGCATATTCCAGATGAGGTCTTACTAATGATTTGAACAGGGGCAAAATGATATATCTCTCTCTCTCTCTCTCTCTCTGGAGTCCATACTTCTCTTATTACAAGAAAGGACTTTGCTCGCTTTTATTTATGCTATTATTAAGCTCATGATCTACCAAAACCCCCAGTTCTACTCTCCCTAGTATGTATGATGCATGCATATTCTTAGCCCCCAAGTGCATAACTTTACATTTCTCAACATTAAACCTCATTTGCCACATAGTCACCCAATTAGACAGTGCATTGAGGTCGGCTTGTAAATTGGAGACATCCTGTAAGGACGTTATTCCACTGCATTGCTTGGTGTCATCTGCAAAGACTGAAATGTTACTTTAGATCCCAGACCCAATATCATTTATAAAGATATTAAAAAGTAAGGGTCCCAACACTGAACCTTGGGGTACACCACTGATAACCTTAGACCATTCAGAGTAAGAATCATTAACCACTACTCTCTGAATTCTGTCTTTTAGCCAGTTTTCTATCCATTTATAAACTGATATTTCCAAGCCTGTAGACTTTACCTTACACATGAGCCATGTGTGGGGAACTGTATCGAACACTTTTGCAAAATCCAAGTATACCATGTCCACCGCCACCCCTCTGTCCAAGGTTTTACTTACTTCTTCATAAAAAGAAATCCGGTTTGTCTGGCAACTTCTGTCTTTCATGAATCCATTAGTCAGAGCATGTCACTATTCTCCTAATTCTTCGCCACAGCACGCTATGTGCGCCACTATTAAACCCTTTTCTTTTATTTAGCACTCTGTTATTATCCCTATGCTTTGCCGCTGTGTGCTGCTATTAAAAACTTGAATGTTATATATATTTTTTTTTTTTTATCAACATGGTTTTTGTATAACATTCAGAAAAAGAAAATCCTTGCTGTCTCTGTTTGTTCCTGTCCATTATTAGCATTAGTATGTTTAATAATTAAATTATCCTTTTTTGTCTTGAGGTTTGTGTCTGTCTGCGATACTCTCACTGATGACACAGTAATTAAGACCTATTTTGTGAGTAAGAGGACAGTGGAAAACATGTGCAGAGTATACAGCGAATAGGCTTGGCTTCTATTCAACATTGTCTCCTTGGGCTACGCCCACCGATCAGCGCAATCTGAGCACGCACAACAATCGCCACAGCGTGTCACGCACACCAAAGCTTTTCCCTCTCCTCTGTGTCCAAGTGGTTGCTTACTATATAACATTACAATTTTAATTTTCTTACAAAGAAACCTCTATTATGGTATGTCTGCTGTTCTTATTATAACATTGAATTCAGACCTGGGAATTTGGCTGTCCACTTGTTCTTCGAGCTCCTGAACAGCACCAGCAAAAGAAATGGCTGCAGCCACTCTGTTTGTACATCCTTCATTTGTTTAAAACAAGTAGTGTTAGTACCTGAATTTGACCTGGTGTTCGCCTCTTACAACCCCCTGTACAACGGAGCTCAGACTAGGAAAGACGTAGCAGAAGGAGCCAATCCACAAGAGAGAGGAGTGACAGATTGGTTTGCTGCTTTTTTATTCACTGTCCATTCACAGGCTGGGTGGGAACAAGACTTTTAAGGTTAGGTTTACACCTTTGCGATGTATTGACACAAAGCACATGGATGTGTGTTGCATTGGGGCAGCCTATGTATTTAAATGGGCTCCCTAGTGCACGTAAACACACTAAAAAAGTACATGTTCTTGTGCATTATCGTCCCTGCGTGGTGTGCTAAAACCCACATGCATTGACAAGGTGCCATTAAAGTGATTGTAAAGCCAATTTTTAATTTTTTTTTATTTTTGTAAATAACACATATGATATACTTACCTGCTGTGTGCAATAGAATTGTTTATGGCCCCTCCTCTTCAGCGAGCACCCTGATAGGAAGCTGCTTCCTATGGGGGAATCCTAAGCCACACTGCCTTCGTCTATAGACACTGATAGCGCAGTTCGGCCACGCCTGGTTTTGAGCTGTCTGTGGTAGAGTAAGGCTACATTCACAGGGGTGACCAGGGGCAGCCGCTGGCAAGACAGCAGTTCTAAACACTGCCTGCACGCACTGTGCGACCAGCAGCAGCCATCTGCGGCGGCTGTCGGATTTGTACTCTCAACAAATGAATGGCTGCCACCGCTATTCACATTTAGCAGCTCATCTAAGATTGCATCATGGGTGGAGCTGGAAACTCTGGTGCAGAGATTTCACTAGAGGAGGAGCCTGAGAGAACAGGGAAGCTTCTGCCTTTCCTTAAGCTGGCCATAGATCAGAATTTGTCCTGTTAGGCAGGGACTGGCTGAATATCGATCCATCTATGGCCATCCCCATTCATGAGAAAGCGATCCTAATGATCAACTTCTCACGAACAGGCTTGTTGGAAAATGTTTTTTTGAACGCTGAACAGTGTATTCTGACAGAGGAGGAATCTCCACCGTCAGAATACAACGACGCAGCGGGGGGATTCCTCTGTCTACCTCGCTTCTGGCGCAATCCGCTCCCAGCAGGCTGATCGGAAAAAGAAATGACCCATGTATGTCTACCTTTTATGCAAAGCAAAAATATCAGACTTCATATAAAAAGAAGTTCCAGAAAGGTTATGTCTGAAGAGTTGGAGGAGGTGTGTAATGTGTTTAGTCACTAATACTTCCATGCTGTCCTTCAGTAGATATGCTGCTTTAAAAACTCCTCTCTACCTACTGTCTAGCACACTTATGGTTCCACACCCCAGCATAGAAGTCAGCGGGGAATTCTCAAGTAATTACTGTGCTCTAGTCTAGAACAGTGGTCTCCAAACTGTGGCCCTTCGCTTGCTTTTATCCAGCCCTTGAGGCACTATTTCTTCCACTGATACCAATAATGGGGCATATTTTCCCCAAAGACACCAATTAAGGGGCACAATTCCTCCCAATGACACCAATGAAGGGGCACAATTCCTCCCAATGACACCGGTGATGGGGCATTATTCCTCCAAATGACACCAACACTGGGACACAATTCCTCCCACTGACACTAATGATGGGGCACAGTTTCTCCCAATAATGGGACACAATTCCTCCCAATGACACCAGTAATGGGGCACAGTTTCTCCCAATGATGAGACACAATTTCTCTCAATGACACCAATGATGGGGCACAGTTTCTCCCAATGATGAGACACAATTCCTCCCATTGACACCAATGATGGGGCACAGTTTCTCTCAATGATGGGACAAAATTACTCCCAATGACACCAATGATGGAGCACAGTTTCTCCCAATGACGGGACAAAATTACTCCCAATGACACCAATGATGGGGCACAGTTTCTGCCAATGACGGGACAAAATTACTCCCAGTGACACCAATGATGGGGCACAGTTTCTGCCAATGACGGGACATAATTCCTCCCAATGACACCAATGATGGGACACAAGTCCTCCCAATGACACCAATGATGGGGCACAGTTTCTCCCAATGACGAGACACAATTCCTCCCACTAACACAAATGAGCGGGCTCAGTTTTTCCCACAGATATCGGGACCTTTTCTACTTCCAATACCCACAGTTTGGCCCTCCTAAAGTCTGAAGGACCGTAAATTGGCCCTTTTTGTTTAGAAAGTTTGGAAACCCCTGCTCTAGAACAACACAGGGACTGGGAGGTGCAATTTTTGTAAAGCACTGTATCTTACTGAAGAAAACACCAAGGAATGCATTTACACAATACATTTGCTTTTACTTCTTCCTTGAGAAAATGCAAAGCATGCTTTGAATTGCACAATGCAGAAGAGCAGCTGCTACAGATCACTGTAGTAGTGGTGTCTACCGCAGTCATTTCCAGCTTCCACGTGTATAGCATATACATATTGTGACATGTTGGGGTTTTGTAGCTCAATGGTAGCACCAAAACAGTGAATTTACTCCATGCCACAAATAGTTTTCAGGGCTTTCCTGCCCACTTTTGTTTAAAAGAACGTCAAAGTTCATACAGGTAGGCCTCCCACACAGGGGGTTCTCACCATCAATGTGAACAAAATGTAATGTTCAGCCTCCTGGCTCTCCTGCAGCTTTACTGCTCCAGTCATTTCCTGTAAGTTCTCCTGACCAGTGGTATCTTTTGGTCCGCCTGACCATCAAACACATCTCAGTGTTCATGCACAGACGCTGTACCTCAGCTCCGTGTCCTTCCTTGCAGCTCCCTAACTGCTCTGTCTCTCATGGACTCTCTCTCAGGTTTGGGCCTTGGTCTGTCCTGACCTGGAGAGCATGGAGCATGCCAGCACCTCTCATGGCTCCCTTCACACACTAACCCGCTTGGGAGGGTGGGGTTCTTAGCTTTAACTCTGGCTTTCATAAAAAACCAGCACACACCTGTGACATTGGTGTGCTTGCTTCTTGCAACATCTGGCATAAACCACCACATTTTAACCAGTGGCATGGGCTCGCCCTGCCGCAATACTTACATTGGTCCAAGCTGCACCAGTATACCTAAGTAAAAATATCCATGCCTTTAACAAAATCTGTTTCATGTATAATGTACAAGGTTTTGCATATAAAATAAAATGCAACAGTCTCTCCAGTCTTCATACACAAGAGGAAGATCATCTCTTATGCATGAGATGATAACACGGGGAGCCCCATGGAAGATAATTGGGCTTTAAAATGAATTGCTATAAAAAAATGAGTTATACTGTTTGGTGAGGCACTCCCTTGACCAGGGTAGATTTCGGAGCCAGTGATGTAGGTCATAGGCTTGCCCCTCGTACATTTTCCATGAACATACTTGGTGACTTCAGGCTTTTTAATGCAAACTTTAAAACAATGTGGAAGTTTTCTTCAACCAGTGGTTTAGATGATCATGGATCACATAGTTGTTTTAGGTTAGCCTTTTTCAACCTTTACAACACAGAGGAACCCTTGAAATAAATTCTGGTCTCGGAGAACCCCTAAAAATTTCTATATCTACAACTCGTGATACATTTATGTGATGGTCAATGGGAAGAATGCTCCTTACACTTGTGGTCATTGGGAAGAATTACCCCCTTACAGATAGCTAAAAAGATCAATGATGTTGGTAGGAGCTTATCTGAGAGGCAGAAATTGCCCATTGCTCAAGGAACCCCTAGCAACTTCTGGAGGAACTCTATTTGAGAATCCCTGTTTTAGGTGTTTGCCTGTAGGTCCAAGTTGACTTCTTATTGAATGATAGATCAAATTATTCAATTTCATTATGTAAGACAATCGTGGGAAATGAATACATGTTTATTGTAACTTTGATTTGTTCCTGCAGTTCACAAGACTCCAGTATAGCACAGCTATATGTTATTTACTTGAATACACAAAATCTCTTGTGTACATGCTTAGTGGTCACGTGATCCAAAAATAACATAGAAAAAGGGGCACTTCCGTAATAGGAGGAGAGATTTCTGGTCCATTGAACACAACATGGAAGTACAACAATGGTGAATAGACACGACTGTAACATCTCACTTAGCTCATTTACATGGATTCTGGACATGGCATTCACTTATTCCGGATAAGGAACGATCACTCTGATATCACTCTGATATCAGTTTTTAAAAGTGTTGACAGAGGTAGGATTCTTTATGACAGAATAGAATGTGTATGTCTCTTCTGTTATAGATGTGTTGACACTTTTTTTTTTCTGTTTGGGCATATGCAGAAGTTACGTTAGCCCATCCAATCAAGATGTCTGTAGACTCTGAATCTGGAAGAAGACCAGGAGGTCGAAGCGCCAGTTTTTTTTTGGCAGTGGTTTAAATCTGCTCTATATGTGAAATAACTTAAGATAATTACAAGAATGTAAGTAGATGCCAATCAGACCAGTGCATTGTGGGAAAGCATGTTAAAACCACTGTTTTACCACGCATTATCATAAAACATTATCAACAGTGTTGCACTCTTCAGACTCCAACCCCCTTTTGTAACCACATAATGTATAGCAAATGTGATTTCTTATTGGGTACTATGAGTTCAGTGACATCAATATTTGGACTATTTATTAAAGCATAATCCCCCCCCCAAAATAAACATTATACCTACCTGCTCTGTACAGTGGCATTGCAGGGAGAGTGGCCCCTTACCTCCTCTTCTTGGGTCCCCCCGTCTGCGCTACTTGCTTCTGCAAGTGCCCCATAGAAAGCTGGCTAGTATGGGGGAACTCACATGGGCACGCTTCCAAGATGGGCTGTGTGTGCCCATAGACACATACGGCGCAGCTTGGCCAAGGTACTTGCTCCCTCCTCACAGGATTTGATTGATAGCAGGAGGGGCCAATGGCTCTCGCTGCTCACAGTGAAGCTTGTGAGAGAAGAGAGGTGGGGAGAAAACCTGCAGCTGGGCACGGCACTGGATAGAGGTTTTGGGCAAGTATTTATTGGGGGGCTGGGAGGCACTGCTATTGGAAGGTTTTTTTACCTTAATGCATTTTGAAGCACTTTAAAGCTTTGTGTGAGGTCAATGATGCTATTTTGGCAGTCTTGGACTGTTTGTGGCCCTTTGGCCTTCACTTGCAGTCCTGGGAAAATGATGATTATTTGAATTATTTTGTTTTCTACTTTATCCATTGGTCTTCTCTGCATTTACCTAATTTTGCAATGGGACCAGACAAGATGAGTGAGCTTGCACTTCAGTGGACATTGCTTTTTACTTTCTGCATGTTAAAGTGATTGTAAAGTCTTGTTTTTTTTTTCTAAAAATAACAAACATGTTATACTTACCTGCTCTGTGTAATGGTTTTGCACAGAGCAGCCCCGATCCTCCTCTTCTCGGGTCCCCCTTCGGCCCTCCTAGCCCCTCCCTCCTGTTGAGTGCCCCCACAGCAAGCAGCTTGCTATGGGGGCCCCCCAGCCGAGTCGCAGCTCCCTGTGTCCATTCTCACACGGCGCTCCGTTTCGGCCCGTCCCCTCTCTCCGCTGGAGAGAGATGGGGCTCAGGTAAGTAATTAGGGGGTGCTAGGGTGGCTGCTGCACATAGAAGTTTTTTTTATTTTAAGGCATAGAATGCCTTAAGATAAAACACCTTCTGACTTTACAACCACTTTAAGGCACCGCTTAAAGTATACTGAGATGATGGGTTCTTTTGCTTGCCACCCCCTCCTGCTGCTGGTACTCACCTCTGCTTTGCTTCCTCAATGCCCTGTTCATTTATGAGTGCCTAGGCAATGTCTGGTACTTACAGGTATGCATTAGCCTTGTGAAGGCTCTGACATGGAGAATCAAGGCTCTAGCAGGTAGACAGGGCAGTGGGGGGTATATAAGTAACCTACCAGTCTGTTTTTTGAATTGTTAAAAGCGACCGTAGTGCCTAGAGGAAAACCAATGCAGACTAGGGAATATATCATGAAAGAAATAAGGGGATTGTCATTTCCACTTCCATCTAAAGCACTGATAGGTGTCTGACAGCCAGGCACCTTGCATTTTTATAAGGAGAGATCAGTAATGGCAGCCTCCATGTTTTCTTATGACAGGTTTCCTTTAACGATTCTGTGAAAGAGAAAAGTCATTCTCAATGCTGTTCCCTTAAAAAAAACAAACAGGTTGAGAACAAAGGACTAGTCACAAGCATGGTCAGTAATAGAGGGGTAGAGTTGGCCCTCCTGTACAGGACCCTATCAGTTCAGCAGGGGGCCTAGGATCAGAGAGGGGACTCCATATACCTTTTGGGCGCATGCACAGTAATCCCACAGGCCATGGCTCCCAGCGATTAAATCATCAGTTCAGCAGCAGGGGTCAGGGACAGGAAGGAGGCTATTTACTTGTTTTCTGGAGAAGGCAGAGTACTGTGGCTGTAAGGAGGGCCCTGTCAGGCAAGGTGCAACCCCACGGTTTTGAATGGCTGCCCTGATCAGAAGTATTGCCTGTAGTCTATCCCAATGAATGACTTACCATAACTTGTTCTGCACTTTGTCTCTGTATGGAGGCGGCCATCTTGGTGGAGACAGGGCTTTGATTCCTAATGTTGGAGCCTCCAGCAAGGAGAACAGTGAGAAGCACAGTAGTGACCTCACCGAATCTCAGCCTAGGCACACTTGCATCTAGGGAGGAATTGCAAACAAGAGGTAGATTTTCCAGCGTACTGTTTAGGCACAATTAACACTTCCAAATTTTCCCTACAGCAGCACATCTTCCTCCTTCCCCCTTTTTTTTAATTTTTTAAAATTTTTATCCAGGCCCTTTTTCCCACTTTAATTGAACTTTGTTTTCCTCTGGATGACTTTGCAGTTGAGGTCACTGACAATATCATTGTTTAGGAGTGTTTGTATTTCAATACTAGGGATAAGATCATGTTTATACTGTACATGAAACTTGGCATTAGGTGTGTAGGAACTTCTCCATTCCATAAACACTTAGGATAAGATCAGGCACTTCTCTTTCTGTTTATGTTTTGGCTTTAAAAGGCCAATTTCCATCACTTTTAAAATAGGGGTTGTGTTTCTGGTTTAACTGGTGGGCAACAGTTAACATGTGGCTGGTGTGGCAGACAGGTTGACGAGAAAAACAGGATTGTGTGACACATGGACTGATACATTGAAGAACAATACAAGAAATCTGTGCTAAGAAAAATACATAACGACCATTATTCACTTCTCCATTTAAAAACGCCAGTTGCTGATTCAGTGGCTTAAATTAACTGAATTGTAGGTAGACTTCCACCCTGCATATGCTATATTACCAAAATGATTGGGACGCCTGCCTTTACACACACGTGAACTTTAATGGCATCCCAGTCTTAGTCCGTAGGGTTCAATATTGAGCTGACCCACCCTGTGCAGCTATAACAGCTTCAACTCTTCTGAGAAGGCTGTCCACAAGGTTTAGGAGTGTGTCTATGGGAATGTTTGACTATTCTTCCAGAAGTGCATCTGTGAGGTCAGGCACTGATGTGGACGAGAAGGCCTGGCTCACAGTCTCCACTCTAATTCATCCCAAAGGTGTTCTATCGGGTTGAGGTCTGAATTCATGTCCTTATGGACCTTGTTTTGTGCACTGGTGCACAGTCATGTTGGAGCAGGAAGGGGTCATCCCCAAAGTGTTCCCAAAAAGTTGGGAGCATGAAATTTGTCCAAAATGTCTTGGTATGCTGATGCCTTAAATGTTCCCTTCACTGGAACTAAGGGGCCAAGCCCAACCCCTGAAAAACAAACCCACACCATAATCCCCCCTCCACCAAATGATTTGGACCAGTGCACAAAGCAAGGTCCATAAAGACATGATTGAGTGAGTTTGAGGTGGAGGAACTTGATTGGCCTGCACAGAGTCCTGACCTCAACCTAATAGAACATCTTTTGGATTAATTAGAGAGGAGACTGCGAGCCAGGCCTTCTTGTCCACATCAGTGCCTGACCTCACAAATGCGCTTCTGGAAGAATGGTCAAATATTCTCATAGACACACTCCTAAACTTTGTGAACAACCTTCCTAGAAGAGTTGAAGATCTTATAGCCGCAAAGGGTGGGCCAACTCAATATTGAACTCTACAGACTAAGACTTGGATGCCATTAGAGTTCATGTGCATGTAAAGACAGGTGTCAGGTGTCCCAATACTTTTGGTAACATTTTATTTATATATTGTTGTGGGACCCCCCCCCCCAAATACCCCTGTTTTTTTTTTCTCTTAGGTTGATAAATGTAATTAAATTGACTTTAGACACTAAGGGGTTATATTTCTCCAAGTGCATAGAGCTGTAACGACATTTGTTTTCTATATACTGCCTCCACCCACCAACTCACTCACTACCCAGGAGACTGCCAATCACTTCAAAACTAAGATTGATACAATTCATGAGGAGATCACCAATGCGCAAAAACCTCCCCCATGCAACACCCCATGTCCACAGACACAATCATTACTTCCCTCATTCAACCCTGCTACTATTACTGAGGTTGCTAAACTTTTATCTAGCACTCATCTAACCACTTGCCCCCTGGATCCTGTTCCCTTGCAAATGCTACGCTCACCCTCTGACTCTATTCTACGCTCTCTAACTCACATTTTCAACCTCTCCCTCTCTTGTGGCATCTTCCCAAACTCTCTAAAAACATTCGCTAGTCACCCCCATACTAAAAAAGCCCTCACTGGATCCCACCAATCTCAACAACTTACGTCCCATCTCCTTACTCTCCTTCTCCTCCAAACTTCTTGAAAGACTGGTCTACAACCGACTAAGCGACCATCTGACCATGAATAAACTTCTTGATCCCCTTCAGTCCGGTTTTCGCCCTCCAACACTCCACGGAAACTGCTCTCCTTAAACTCTCAAATGAACTACTAATGGCTAAAGCCAATGGACACTATTCTGTACTACTTCTCCTGGATCTCTCTGCTGCCTTTGACACAGTGGACCACCCCCTCCTCCTCAAAAAACTCCACTCCTTTGGTCTCCGTGACTGTACTCTTCGCTGGTTCTCATCCTACCTATCCCACCGCTCCTTCAGTGTCACTTACAACTCTACTTCCTCCTCTCCTCTTCCTTTTTCCGTTGGGGTCCCCCAAGGTTCTGTTCTTGGACCTCTCCTTTTCTCAATCTACACCACCTCCTTGGGTCAGTTGATAGCCTCCCACGGCTTTAAATATCATCTCTACGCTGATGACACCCAAATCTATCTCTCCACCCCCCAGCTCTCTCCATCTGTCTCCTCACGCATTACCAACTTACTAGCAGACATATCAGCCTGGAAGTCACATCACTTTATCAAACTCAACCTATCCAAAACCGAGCTCATGATATTTCCTCCCTCAGGTGCCACTTCCCCTGATTTCCCTGTCAAGATCAACGGCTCAACTATCAACCCATCTCCCCACGCCAAGGTCCTAGGTGTAATCCTGGACTCTGAACTAACCTTTCGACCCCACATTCTATCACTATCCAAAGCTTGCCGCCTCAGTCTTCGCAACATCTCCAAGATACGCCCCTTCCTAACCAATGACACCACAAAGCTTCTAATCCACTCCCTGGTCATCTCCCGCCTCGACTACTGCAACTCCCTCCTCATTGGTTTACCTCTAAATAGGCTATCCCCACTTCAGTCTGTCATGAACGCTGCTGCCAGGCTTATTCACCACACAAACCGCTCAGCGTCTGCCACACCCCTCTGCCAATCCCTCCATTGGCTGCCACTCAGTCACCGAATTAAATTCAAGATACTAACTATAACTTACAAAGCCATCCACAACCTGGCCCCCAGCTACATCTCTAACCTTGTCTCAAAATACCAACCTAATCATTCTCTTTGCTCCTCCCAAGACCTCCTGCTCTCAAACTCCCTTGTCACCTCATCCCATGCTCGCCTTCAGGACTTCTCCAGAGCCTCCCCCATCCATCTCCCCCCATCCTTATCCACTTTCAGACGATCCCTGAAAACTCATCTCTTCAGAGAAGCCTATCTGGCCCCCACCTAACAACTGTACATTTATCTTCTCAATCAGCACATCACCCATAGTTATTACCTCTTGTATCTCTTGACCTTCCCTCTTAGATTGTAAGCTCTAAGGAGCAGGGCTCTCTGATTCCTACTGTATCAAATTGTATTGTATTTGTACTGTCTACCCTCAAGTTGTAAAGCGCTACGTAAACTGTTGGCGCTATATAAATACTGTATAATAATAATAATATAGTTTTTGCTTGGCAGCCTTCAGCTGTATTTATAATGGTGTGTTCACTGCTGAACACCTGTACATTGAAAACAAGGTGGGAATATGCTTTACTCTGTGGGTTGCATTAGCATGCAGATTGCTGTGGGTAATACAAGCTGACACTCATATCATGTTAAAGACACTCAGGGGGCGTGTCTTTGACAGTCAGGCCACTGATGAGCAACCTGAGCAATGTAGGGTGTCATGCCTCCTAGAAGAGTAGCTGTTGCCATGGTAACATACAGCAGTTATGCCCACAGCAGGAAGGGAAGGAAGAAGAGGATGCAATGAGCTGTACAAAGTATGTAATGCAAATTAAAGATGTAAATCTGGAGTTAGGCCTTAAGTTCTTTTATGTGTTTAATTAAAATGATAGGATAGCAACTTGTAAACTGCAAGTGCTGGGGTAGGAATTTTAACAAATCACTTATTTTTTTGTGATCAATGTGTTAGGCTAAAAAAGCTGAGGGTTTAGTACAACTTTACCAGTCTGTATATAAGCATCTAGCTTCGCTTAGCTTTTCCTGTGACTAAGAGCTAGGATGGGTCCTATACGGATAAAAGACTAAAGTGTTTTTTTTTTTGTTTTTTTTTATCGATCCTGTAAAAACGTTTAGTTAATAGTTTAATCTGGATGACCTGCAGTGTACAGATCTATAATAATTAGCTGCTTCTACATTGCACTCCTGGACCTGGGCTGTCTAATAAATATATATATATATATATATATATATATATATATATATATATATATATATATATATATATATATATATATATATATATATATATATATATATATATATATATATATATATATATATATATAATATAAAATTTTTTTTTTTTTTTTTTTTTTTTTTTTTACTTTTTATTGACACTAGCCCATATGTCTGGTGAGATGGTTTTACTGGCGAAGGGCATTCTTTTATAATTTTAATTGGTAAAAAGAAAAAAAAAACTCCTGCTATGCTCTTTTGACAAGACGGAAGCAGTGCCAGGCAGATCACCATATACGTATTGCCATTATTAATCTGGTGAGAAACTTAAAGTAATATTCACACCTCAGCTTCCCTTTTCACTCCGTTTTGGGAAGTATATGTTGACCTTACAAGAGAAATATCTTGGGTGCTAATGCATGGAAAAAAATGTTCACACATTACTAATGCATTACTCCATTTCAATGAAGAGACATATACCAGACATGGCAGCGGATGATTATACTGCAAGGAATGACACCAACGTGTGAGGTCTGTGATACTAGGATTCTTTACAAAGAAGGCCCTCTTTAGAGAAAAGCTCCTTCTTGCAACGTTTCAAAGAAACAGAGCATTAGATTTCCTAAATTCATTTATTTATACAGTTCCCTGTTATTATCACCAATAGGAGACACATACACCTGATGAAGAACATATATATGAGGACAATGCAGCATCATTCAGTATTTATGGGTGTTGTGTGTGTGTGTGTGTGTGGTGTTTTTTTTTTTTTTTTTTTTTTACCTTTCTTTGCAACAAGATGTCAATTCATTGCATAAATGCAGAACTCGTAAGACCATCCAGACTTCCTTGTCTGCTCGTATAAACTAGCAGCAGAGGTAGTGAGACAGTCAACAGTAAATGGCTTCAAACATGCCTGGGACAAACTTAGATCTATACTCTGATGGTAAAGTTAACGAGAAAAAAAAAAAAAAAAAACAATGGGCAGATTCGATGGACTACTTGCCTCAGTCTTTTTCTGCTTTAACTTTTCTATGGTTCTATGTTCCATGATGTAAACAATGGAAAAAGTGAACACATTCTTTTTATTTATTTTATAGAAATTGATCATAATACACAGTGCTTTAGCAAACTAAATCCGGAGAAATCGGAGAAATCCACATCCAATTCACACTAGTGTGAACCCAGCCTAAAGCAAATCTTTCCTTAAACATGGACGCTGTCATTTTCTATTTTTTAAAATACAAGTTGCCTGGTGATTATGCTGACCTAGTAGCTTCAAACCTTCTGAGTCAATAAACTGGAACAAGTAAGCAAATCAGGAAAGTAGGAGTAAAGTCAGAGCTCCTTATCATACACTCTCTTGGATTGAGACTCAAACAGTTGAAACCAGAGAGTCTGCTTGGAAGCCATGCAATATGGCATTTTCAGAATGAGAAGTCAGCAGTAGCAGCGTACACATTTCCCTAAAAGTAGGACTTCTAGCTGATCAAATATAAACCAAGAAATAACGATTGCTCCCATGAGATTTCCATGTGTCGCTGTCTGTAAGACTCTTATATTTGGTCATTTCGGCAGCTGCTTACCAGCTCTCCTAGAATACCCTTTGTTTGGTTTAACTGGAAATTCTTCTATTAAGAAAGGTTCTTATTACGAATAAAACTAAACGTAGTTTCTTTCTTTTTAGAAAAAATTCTCATACTATATATGACAGGCTAGGTTTCTTTCATTTCCTTTATGGGTGCTGTGCTTGTCTTTTTATGATTCATATATTGGGTTAGAATACTAAGCTCTTGCCATAGTTTATAATTAAATTGTCACAATATAAAATGGGAGTTCCTCATGTATGAAATGATGAAAGGCTTAATGTAATGGGTTTCTGCCTCACCTTAGATTGTTTTAATCATAGTTGTAGTTCATTTGAACTGTGCTCATATTCTTATAGTTTTATAACTTCTAAGTGGAATTTACAAGAAAGCCTGGGCTGGATTTGTACACTAGTAATGGGGTAAGTGAGAACCTGCTGACCATAGGTGTGCGCAGCCTATTGCATTAGGGTGTGCACCCTAAAGCTCAGACACGCGTCTTTCTCTGCAGCCTCAGTTGCACAGGACAGTGAATGAATGGGAAGTGCTCTGTGCAGAGTACTTCCTGGTTATTCACAAACGGTAGCATAGTAAACACATTGTATTATGCTTCAGTTATGAATGGACACAGTGAGCGAGTGTACTCACTGTGTTCATTTAGAAAAGGAAGGGGCTGGTAAGTTACATATTTACTAACCCCATCCCCTGCTCTCCATCCTGAAACATACCCTGCAGCAGCCGGGGGGAGAGGAGAGGAAGGAAGCCAGCAGCACTATGGGGTGGGGGGCCAATAAGGTGGGGAAAGCCCAGGCCATAGGGGGAATTGGCACCGCACATAGTTATTAGGGTGTGCCCAGGCACACCTGGCACACCCCCTGTGCACGCCTATGCTGCTGACTGCAAATGAGGGTGTACAGCCAAGCCAACAGATCTACATAATAACTAGTCGTTTTATAAGCCAAATCAATTTTTTTTCTAGCTTTGAATACACTGGGGACGAATTGGAAGGTCTGGCAGGTTATTGGCAGAAAAAAAAATAAGTTCCATCTTTTCCCTATTATAACATTTTTATTTATTTATTTATTTTTTTGTCCTACTGTCACGTTTGGGGAGATTTCACGTCCTTTCCCATCCTTGTGATTCCTTGTCAATGGAACAGAAAGTAAGGGGAAATCTTCGTGATGAGCAGACAGCGAGAAAACTTTGATAGAGTTACTGATCTTTCTCTCATCTATCCAAAACTTAAAAAAAGGACTTTAAACTCCCATACATTACACTGCAACAGGTTTCAATTTTTTCGCTCTTATTCCTAGGAATTAGAACCTGTAGCTTTTAGGCATAGTTTACACCTGACGCAGCCTTTGCAGCCTTTGCTGCCCCTTTTTGAAAAGCAATCTGCAGTGGATCAAAGGCATTTGATAGGCAGTGAGGAGGTGACATGCCTGTTTTTAGCCCTATAAATGCCGCAACTGCATTTGGTTGAATGAGTCATGTGTGCAGTAATATGACCAAACCAAAGTGACTCCATCTTGATGACTTTAAGTTCATATAACTTTAACTTAAGTCTCAGACTTAAGTTCTAGCTTATCCTGTCATTTTAGCTTCTAACTGCATTTTGCAAGAACACACAAGAATACAGCTTGCACAAGCATTTCATTATATATGTGTGTATGTATATATATATATATATATATATATATATATATATATATATATATATATATATATATATATATATATATATATATATATATATATATATATATATATATATATATATATATATATATATATATATATATATATATATTGTGTATGCCATGGGACAGGATGCATGACTTATGACTCATAAGCAGATGGCCTGTTCACTTATGTAAACTTATGCTGGATGTGTTTTGGGGGTCAAGGACCTGTATAACCATATATTGCTGTCTTGTCTAATCATATATATGTTATATCAATATATTCCTTTACTAACCACTCCCCCCCCCCCCCCCTCCCCTATTTTGATTGGTAAGATGAACCAGATATAAGCTGTATACACGCCCAATAAAAGGCAGATACTTTTTGAACTCACTCCTTGTATCTCG
This sequence comes from Aquarana catesbeiana, assembly GCF_042186555.1. Lineage (NCBI taxonomy): Eukaryota > Metazoa > Chordata > Amphibia > Anura > Ranidae > Aquarana > Aquarana catesbeiana. The sequence goes on along the minus strand of NC_133327.1, from coordinate 179,806,562 downwards.
TGTTCATTGAGTTGTCTCACGGTACCTGGGGTTTTTGGTGGTCTGCAATATTAACCCTTGGATGGTCTGTCACATACCTGAAGTACCTTTGAAACCCCTTCAACATTCAGCGGTGGCAATGCCCACCAAACATCATAGTGGATCATTTTTGCTATGGCCTCGAAGCAAAGCATCATGGGTGAAGCATATGTACAACTCAGTCCGGCTAACTTTTGCAGCTTAAATATGGATGATAAAAATGCATCTCAATTGCCTGTTTTACTGCTCTCTGTATGTAAACAAGCCTTATGCCCTGTACACACGACCGGTTTTGCCGTCGGAATAAACTCCAAAGGTTTCTCCGACGGAATTCCATTCAAGCGGTCTTGCATATACACGGTCACACCAAAGTCCGACCGTCCAGAACGAGGTGACGTACAGCACGTACAATGGGACTAGAAAAAGGAAGTTCAATAGCCAGTAGCCAATAGCTTCCGTCTTGTACTTTCTTCAGAGCATGCGTCGTTTTTGGCCAGTCGGGAACACCATGCAGATGAGCGGATTTCCGATAGGAATTGGTTCTGTCGAAAATATTTAGAACATGTTCCATTTCTAGGTCCGTCAGAATTTTCGGGGAAAAAAAAGTCAGATGAGGCATGCACACGATCGGAATAGATGATGAAAAGCTTCCATCTGACTTTTTCTATCGGACATTCCGCTCGTGTGTACGCGGCTTTACAGTACACATTCATTTAGTTGCACGGTTAGAAAAGGACCAATGTCTTTCATTCTCTGGATCAAAATATTTATTTCTTAGCTTTTTGTAATGTTTTGCATTTTAAAATAGTTTCTTATCTGTTCATTTCTAAATGACCAATGTATAGGAAAATAGCATTGTCCACCTTCTATATGCTTGTCTTAAAGTGAAACTCAAGCCCAAATTAATGATAATCACCTTGTTCTTCTATCACTTAGGGACTGATGAGATGGCCATACATTATACAATGTTCTTGTACATTTTTTCTTTAGATTTACCAAAACCATATAATATGAAGTCAAACCTAAACACTATTAATTTGTATGCAATCAGGTAGGCCTGTGCACTATATAGCTGAAGGTAAATAAGGAAATTGAACTAGAAAATTGTATGATGTATGGCCAACTTAAGGTTGGCAATATATATACACAGATTTTGTGTGTGTGTGTGTGTGTGTGTAGCATAGATAGACAGATCTCCAGTGGCTACTATGGTGCTGCTGATTGGATGCAGCCACTGTTCGATCATCAATTTTATCGCTTGGCTCCATCGAGTTTGCATTCAAGGGATGTCAAAAGGACGCTGACAGGGCTACCCACATGCACTTTTCCACTGGTTTATCAGGAAATGTAATCCGTTTATGGTGTCACACAGGCAGACTTTTCAGGCAGCATTTGCTGTTTCATAAAACCATCTGCTGCTCATATAAAACCAAACTGCTCATATAATTGTGTGTTTTTAGTGCCAAGGACCACGTCACACTAGCAATTTTCTAGCCGAGATTTTAAAGCTAGACACAAAGGGGTTGATTCCCTAAGGCCAGGTTCACATATCGCCGGCCGTGGTTCCCAACATGGGGTCCGGTGCGTCCCTGTTCACACAGTTCAGGTGCGATTCAGGTCCGAATTTTTGCCTACATTCGCACCTGAACCGGACCCAAAGGACCCTTTTTTGGAAAGCAAACTGTGGCCACCCCGGACCTATGTAGACCATCTTAATTGCGAGCCAGGCACACTCGCATGTCATGCAAATTGGATGCGGGGAAACCTGCATCCAATTCGCACATATGTGAACCCAGCCTCAAAGTTGTGAAGTGCAAAATCTGGTGAAGCTCTACATATAAACCAAACAGCTTCCAGGTTTTATTGTCAAACCTTAATTGAACAAGCTGAAGTTAGAAGCTGATTGGCTACAATGCAAAGCTGCACCAGATTTGGCACTCTAAACTTTTAGTAAATCACACCCAGAGTTTGCGATTTAGCTGGCTACAATGCTTATCTATGCAGCTACAAATCGCTGGTGTCACGTCATCATCATCATCATTTACATTGGATAAAAGGAGAATTTTCTGAAACTGGTGAGTTTGTAGGCAGCTCCAAATGCAACAAAAAGTCATCACTCAGCAACTGAGGTACTAATTGCTGTGACACAGATCTTTCATTCACTATAGTTCATTTTATTCCTGAAAAAGAATTTGTGAGGTGTTTTTTTTTTTTTTTTTTTTTTCAGCTGGTTGAACGAAACAAAACCTCAGAATCCCGCACCCCCTGCTGCGCTATCACATTGCAGCGTGGACTCCCCCCTGTTCGAATACACTGACCAGTGCTGTAGCAGCAGATTGAATGCTGGTTTTACAGCAGGGCTGTTCCACAGAAGCTGGACTAATGGTTGGATTTTGTTGAACAGGGAGGGCTACATGCAGATCTAACTTATGACACTTTTTTGGGAACCAGTGACACTAATACAGTGATCGGCGCTAAAAATCTGCACTGTCACTGTACTAATGACACTGGCAGGGAAGAGGTTAACATCAGGGGCGCTCAAAAGGTTAAATGTGCTTGGTTACTGTGTGGGAGGTGCTTGTACTATAGGAAGGCAGAGATCCGTGTCCCTGCTGTGCAGAAACACAGGATCACTACCTTCCCTACTGACAGAACGGCAGTCTGCCTTGTTTACATAGGCAGACCGCTGTTCCGCTTTTGCTCCCAATGATCGGCGGGTCCCAGCGTACATAGAGTCCGCAGACCCGCTGATTGCCTTCCGCTGTGTCCAATCACAGCAGGAGCAGATCACCGTATACGGTCGGAAAGTGGTTAATTGATGTGTAGTGAATGTTGCATGTTGGAGCAATTAGATTTACTAAGGAAGTGCCTGGAAGAGATCAGCAACAATGCAATGCCACAAGGAATGAAAAAATAGCGCAACCAAGTATTTTATGAAAATTAAAAACTTGGCAATTATTTATGATACTTAGTACTGTAGCTCACTGTATTGCAGTTGGGTTTATATCTATTTTAGCATAATTAATTTTCTTTTTGTCTTCCTTTTACACCTAAAACATATAAAGCAGTAAATGTGAAATTCACCAAACATCTACTGCGGGTGTTATTTTCTTGTTCATGCATTTTTAAATAGCAGTGTTTTATTGACCTGTAATGAATGTTTAGTGAATATTTTCTAATTTAGAAACATGTCTCTTTTATTGTGTGTGTGTGTGTGTGTGTGTGTGTGTTTGTGTTTTTTTTTTTTATATAATTACAAACCACCTTTACAGTGAGCAGTATATTGTTAAGATGTTTTGTTTGATAATTAGTTACAGCCAGCCAGGTTGGGCATTATTGCACAGTTTCTTTTTTTTTTTTTTTTTTTTTTTTAGGACTGTTGATTTATAATCCCCTCTCGTATTGCGTGTGAATGACAGTTGGCGTCAGCAGATGGCAGCAGACAAGTGTCAGGGTCCTTAACAGTTATACAAGTAAAAATTTCTCATCTGATTTTCAAGTTCTCTCTGGAGAAGAATAGAGATAACCCAGCATTAACCACTACTATCTGAAACCTAGCAATGCAGAGATTGCTTGACATGCATGCAATAGGCCAAGTGCGTGTCTGGTGAGGTGAAGATACAACAATTAGACTTCTGTCCACATAGCCATCTTTATATAGCCATCCTTATATAGCCATCCTTAAACCTCCTACCCACTGCTGAAATAGTCTTTTGTGCAACAGTTGTGTATGTATGTATATGTGTTGGAATGTGGGGGGTGGGAGGGTTGCAGCACCTCCAGCTCTGATTGTATGTAATGACAAGGGGTGTTAGGGTGTGTTGCAGGGTCTATTGATGCTGGCTGCTGGGGATTCTATTGGTGCTAGAGGAGATTTACTTATGTTGCTGGGGGACGATCGTTGCTGGGAAGGATCTACTGTTGAGGGAGGGGTCTATTGTAGCTGGCTGCTGGAGGGTCTATTGATGCTGACTACTGAGAGTCTATTGGTTCTGGGGGATCTATTGTTGCTGGGGTGTTCATTGTTGCTAACTATAGGGGATCTATTTTACTAGAGAAATGAGACTTGCTGCTCCCAGGTGAGTATAATAATCCACCAAAAAGGAAGGGCTAGGTGCTAGCTCCGTTTCGCAACCGCGAACATGTAGACCAAGTGAGAAAAATTAGCTGCACACCAACATCCGTCCAACAGGTTTATTAAAAGACATAGTAACATAGTTGGTAAGGTTGAATAAAGACCTCAGTCCATCCAGTTCAAAGCGTGTGTGTAAAAATCATTTCCCATATCCCCTTAAATTGTTTACGTTAAGATGCACGTCGAAGAGTCTTTAAAACCGTCCATACTTCCTGCTGACACCACCGATTGTGGAAGAGAGTTCCACATGCTTATCGCCCTGACAGTGAAAAACCCCCTATGCAGCGTAAGGTTAAACCGCTTCTCTTCCAGTCTCATCGTGTGGCTCCGTGTCCTCTTACACTCCCTGGGACTGCAAAGTTTCATACTCGCACTGGGATCACCATTGAGATATTTTGTACATCGCAATCATATTCCCTCTCAAGCGTCTCTTCTCCAGGGATAATACATTTAGCGCTTGTAGTCCTTCCTCATAATTTAAGGTCCTCCAGTCCCCATATTAATTTAGTTGCCCCTCTCTGGACTCGCTCCAGCACTGCCACCAGGACTAAAACAGACCAAGGGGAGACGTTTCACGTATTGTCGTTCAGATTCATTTTAGTTTTGCTTATCAAGCTAAGGGGAGAGCTGATCACACCACCCTACACCTGTGTGTGGTGGGAGTGTCCTCTACTTAGAGATTCGGTAGGTCCGTCTTCCTTGGGGTTTTGAAGAAGCACAATGTATGTGTGAAGCGTAGTCACCTCTTGGTCCATTGTTTTAGTCCTGGTGGTGGTCTTTTTATAACCCTGTTGGATGGATGTTGGTGTGCAGCTAATTTTTCTCACTTGATCTATTTTACTGCCTTTTCTTTTTATCATTTTACAAATTACTTGGTTCTGTATTCTCTAAAAGGGGCAGTACTGGGAGGTGGGTAAGGGGCAGAGGCAAGGAACGGTGCTCTGAGTTGGGTAGGGGGAGGAGACTAAAGGTGGAACGGAAGGGGGGAGTTCATGTACCTATTAACTAAAAAAAGAGCCTTGTTTATACATAAGGATTTTACATAACAATTATTAGGTAATTAAATGTCTGATGAGAAACCTTAGTGTTACTAAACCCAGGATCCTGCATTCACTATATCTGGTCTCCCACAGTGCACAGAACATGAAAATGCAATTATTTTAGTAAATATCAACCGCTAAATACCTTTTTTCATCAGCAGTATATTGCAGTCTTGTGACTTCTATCAGTGCCTGGTTAAATCTTGTAGGAGAAGGTTTCATTCTCCTCCTGACTGTCCTGTGAGGATGCAGGACCCCTGAGCCTCTGTCTTGATGATTGGCCCTGTGCTGATCACATGCACCCTCCCAAGAAAAAAAAAACTACTCCAAGATGGGCATGTGCAGAGTGCCCCCAAGTATCTGTTCTATCAGGAGATGGATTCGAGACAGTGGAAGAAGGGGAGGGTCAGAAGACGATATCAAACAGCCTTTACACACAATGTAGAGGATTAACCCCTTAGGTTCCACAGTGAGTATAACAAGCATGCTTTACTGCATATACAGACTGATTTTTCTGTTGTGGGTTTAGTAACACTTTAATTATATCAAACCTCTGCACTAAATAAGAAATCGTGGTCTGTCTTATGGCTCATCTTTTCTCATCCATACTATTCCTTTGTCATCTCCTGCAGATTCGATTTCTCCTGCTGTTCAGCCGGCAAGGGAAGTTGCGACTACAGAAATGGTATGTCACACTGCCTGAGAAGGAGAAGCGCAAGATATCTCGGGAGCTGATGCACATCATTCTATGCCGAAGTCCCAAGACAAGTAGCTTTGTAGATTGGAAGGATCTTAAACTTGTATACAAGAGGTAATGTTTATGGTCTTCTTTTCTTTATGCTGGTCACCTATACTTGCATAAAGCCATGAAAATATGTAAAAAAGGAATTAATTAAAGATTAATTAATTAGAACCGCGCTCTCCCAATAATACTTTTTAAAGTGCACTTTAAAAAGCACTTTTAAAAGTATTATTGGGAGAGCGCGGTTCTAATTAATGAATCTTTAATTCCTTTTTTACCCAATTCATTTACAACGGGCTACTCTCATGAGATTGTAGGCCACACCCACCCACAAAACACTTTCCCCAGATACAATCTAAACCAGAATCCGGGGTGACCCTACCACATAATAGGTGTTCAAGACTGGGGCGGGAGGGAGGGAGCTTCAATTTCCTTCTTGGTCCAGTGGGAAAGAGGAAAAGCCTCTTTCCTGCTGACCTTTTATAGCCTATCCCCACTTCCAGCACTTTCCATGAGCTCTGATTGGTTCTTCCCAGGTACCTTAGCTCAGCTTCCTTAAAGGGGCAGCCGCCCTAAATTACCTATAACTAAAGCTGCTAAATTAAATAATCTAAATGTGGTGGGGAGGCCAAAACCTCAAGAAAGTGGACCCATATTGCGCCCCCTTTTTCATGAGATTGTAGGCCACACCCACCCACAAAACACTTTCCCCAGATACAATCTAAATAAATAATACACAAACATCCATCTTTTTTGGCAAGAAATTGGCCGCGACACCTTTTATTGGTTTTAAACAATGTAATCATTCATAACTCTTTTTTATTATATCATAACTTCATAAATCCAAACATATTTCCATCTGCTCAGTTATTAGAACTCGACCAGTAGCAGAATTTAAATAAAAAAAACAGCCCACACGGCGGGCTTGAACATCAAGCCCGGCCCCCCCCCCCCACCGCCGTGGCCACGGCACTTTCTATACTATACTGCAGCCCCAGATTGAATATATCCAGACCAACCTCTGATAAATGGACTCCATCAGGCCTGTACAAACCCGGTTAACCACCTTCAAGGTCCACATGCCGATAAGATAAACCATTAATCAGAGGCATACATTTTTCAAGAGCCCTATTGACTCTTTTCCTCATTTTTTCCATGACCCTCCTCTGATCTGAGGAAAGCCACGAAAGCCGAGGGACTATCTCTGAAAAGACTAAAGTTGTACCTGGGGAAGTGATACAAAAGCGCTGGAGATCCTGTTTAATCATGAACAATAAATCTAGAGTCTTAACTTTTCCCAAATCATTGCCACCCAAGTGAATAACCAAAATGGATGGCATGGGCCATAATTGACACAACCTTGTTAGGTGAAAATAAAGTTGGTGCCACTGAAGGCCTCTTATGCCCTGCCAATATAACTTAAAAGAGTCCGGCTGCAGGGACAAATTCGTTGAGTAACTGCGTTGAGCCGCTCTCTTTCGTGCCCAGTATATAAAAGAGTGTCC
>NC_133327.1:178529125-178551122 GCF_042186555.1 Aquarana catesbeiana | reverse complement strand
TCACCGCTGTCCCCACTAGCAGCGAGCGTCCATCTTCAGCCCTCTTCCTTCTGTGACTGGCCAGAGTTGCGTGACGTCACTCCCACGCATGCGAGCGGGAGCCGCCAGTCATGGCATGACCCCCTTTAGAAACAGCACGATCTGCCCTTTCTAAAGTGTGCATGTGCCGTAGACATCGGCGCACGGCTTTATTGTAAATATCTCCTAAACCGTGGAGGTTTAGGAGTTATTTCAAGCACCTACAGGTAGGCCTTAATATAGGCTTACCTGTAGGTGAAAGTGGTTGTACTGGGTGTACAACCACTTTAAGGTATAGGTCATACAGAAATATATAGGCTGCCATTGTTGACTTTTTTGTTAGCTGCCTAGCTATCCCTGCCTTTAATATCTCTCAGGACAAGAACACAGCGTATAAAGTCTGGAGTATACTCAGAATTTTCTATACTTCAGGTTTAATGACTCACAAACTATTGAGGACAAAAGCATGACAGCCAGGCAACCTACATTTTCAGAAGAGGTTCAGCAACGACAGCCAAGTTAATCATCTTCTGACAGGTTTCCCAAGAGGTTCTTTTTGCTGTCTGTGTCCCTCTAGGGAGGTTCACTATCTCGATTTGTCACCAGTAATTACAGGGAAATCCTACATAAAAAAAGGAATATAGCATACATTTTCCCAATGAGTATTGTACACATATTACAGGTCCCTGTTTCCCATGGGATATATGTGGCAAAAAACAAAACAAAACAAAAACATTGATTTGAATAATTTTCTATCTGAAAAAAAAAAGTTTTAGCTTTAGATCTACTGTAGCCTATCCCACCATTATATCCACCTCTATAACTGCATTCAGTTACTATGTCGACTAAACTTTTATTTCATTTCTATATAATTTATGGCCAAGTTTTGTCTACCTATCTGCTTTGCAGACAGAGATGTTGCACTGCCTTGCTCTAAAATGAAGCCTAGATTTCACGGGGGCCATTTTGTTCCTCCTGAACATGCAATGCAGCAGTAAATACAGAGCCTGACTGTGTTCATTCAGCCGTATTTAAAATGTTGTCAAGTCCAAAGGAGAAAAGTGAGGCCTTCTTGCATACAGTCGCTGGCTGTACACAAGCTGTCTTTGTTTATCTGTGACGGTTGAATGACAGGCTCTTTCCAGTGGGTTGGTATTCTGCGTGCAGGGGGATGAGGTTGTGTTTGATGTGGGGATAGGGGCCTGACCCAAGCCTATCTGTCTGCCAAGCTGTGGTTTTCGACTCTTATCAATTTCTCCCATGGGTCAGTTTTCAAGAGAGGCTAATCAAACACCTAGCAAGTCATCAAGCACTAAGCAATGTACCGTGCATGTTCTGGATGAAGGGACCCTGCTCTTTTACAGGGGGCAACACAGATAAACAACAGACATTGCTGTGCTCTCCAGGCGTACTGAGAGAGTTAATTCAAAATTCCAGCAGACTTGTACAAAGGGATACTGGGGCTACTATATTCTATGCAGAGGAGCATGGGTATGGTGCCCACAAGTCAGGTTCTGTTTTGGCATCTGCATCTTAGGAGTAACGCATCTCTTTTTTAGATGGTTTTATTTACTGGCTCACTACTTGTTACCAAGATCAGTTCAAAATGTACTTCTGTTATAGAAAAGGATAGTGTGTTGTTTTTTTTTTTGTTTGTTTTTTTGTTTTTTTTTTAAGATAAGTACTTTGGGTATCATAAAATGCTTTGGCTTGATAGTGTGCATTGAATTAAAAAGGGAGCACAAGTAGGGGAAGGTCACACGTCCACTTACAGCTGAAAAAAGAATAAAAAACTACCCATGCAGTGGGCTTTCCTCTGCATTGCAAGGGTTATATTCTTATTAGGTCTAGGGGTAGTGAAATAAGGTGCAATACATACCTTATTCCTTGCTCTGTCAGGCTCCAACCCTCTTCTCTTTGGCACTCTGGGATGTGAGCAGGTCCTTGTCTCCACACGTTCAATGCAGGACTATTAGTCCTGCATTGTACTTAAAGCAGAGCTCCAGTCCCTCCACCAAAAAATTAAAAGTCAGCAGCTACAAATACTGTAGTTGCCAACTTTTACTATTAGTGCACTTACCTGTCCAGGGATCCCACGGTGTCCTTACCCAAGCAGATTCTTGCGTTGGCTCTCAGGTGCTGGCACCACCATCTTGGGTAAGGGAAACCGGCCGTGAAGCCTTGCAGCTTCACAGCCGGTTTTCTACTGCGCATGCAGGGTACCTGTCAAAACCATGTACCTGCTCCTCCCCTCATAAATGTGCCACCGGAGGGGGGGGGGAGGACTATTGGTCCTACATTGTACTTAATGACGTCAGCGTGCAACCACCAGTTGGAGCGCCTTAAAGAAGACGCTTCAGGGGACCAGTTTTACAGCGTGAAGCAAGACTGCTAGAGTGAGAAATAAGGGGATTGATTTACTAAACCTGCAAATCTGGTGCAGCTCCACATAGAAACCAATCAGTTTCAAGGTTTTTTATTGTCAAAGCTGAATTTAGAAGCTTATTGGCTAACGTGCACAGCTGCACCAGATTTTGCACTCTCTAGTTTTAGTAAATAAACCACAAAGTGTTTATTCCATATTCCCCGGCCTCCAGATTTAACGTGCAGTGCAGGAAGGATGGGGCTATGTCAAGGTTAGTTTGTGTTTTCAGCCTGCAGTGTTGCTTTATAAAAATAAGTGTTCTGATCACTTGACTTTTTATGTTGTGTTTTTACCTTTTTTACACATATTTCTTTAAACTAATCCTTTTTATTATTTCTTCCACAGCTTGCAAAGCTGGATATTACAAGGCCCTCTCATCGGATGCAACGTGTTCCAAGTGTCCTCCACACAGCTTTGCTCTTCGTGAAGGTTCCACCTCCTGCACCTGTGATAGGGGCTATTTTCGTGCTGACAGTGACCCTGCCTCCATGCCTTGCACTCGTAAGTCCCATGCTGGTTTCATCTTTTTTTTAGGGAAAAGTGAGAGTGAAGTCATCCTGTGTGGTATCACAGTTTGTTCTGTTATTTTGGTATTTGTCTCCTTTCTACAGTAGAATTCATACTCTCCCTATGAAAATACAACAGATACTTGACAGCAGCTGTCACAAGCACAGGGCTATTGCTGTAGGTATCACCCGTTGTGCTCCGTGGGTTTATGTTGCACTAATCTGAGCACAGCTACGTGGTTCCCACAGCCCTGCTGACCCCTTCACTTGGGCTCACTATAAGTCGGTCCTTGTCCTATCAGCTGTTTTACAGTCTTGTGGAGCAAATGCCATGTATAGATTAATTTTAGCAGAATTATTGCTATGAAGGTATTTTGCTGGGTCGGCAGTATCGGTGCTTGATTGCAGCAGCTGAATTCACTTGATGACTGTAAGTCATACCTACTAGTTCAAACTTTGTCTGGGAATGCTTGGCTATGGGTTATAATAACAAGAAAACGTTGGCGACTCTTCATGAGTGCAGTTGTGTATGTTCTCCATCCATAACATGCCTTTATGGTTTTACAGTGCAGTAGCTCAGTGGTTCTCAACCCAGGCCATGTTTTGGAAATTTCTCTTAGATAAAATAGCTTTCCAAAATACCAAGCCATTGACTCTGATTTAGGGCTAGTTTACACTTGCTTCAAAACATGGCTTTGGACACGCTTTGTTAAAGCTCACTAAACACCAGTCAAAGCCCCTGCTACTAAATAAAATGGTTAGCTTACAGTCCTATTTACACCTTGCTTTAGCTTGGTGCTTTAATGAGACTTCGATGAGGTTTTGGTGGAGCTTCCATGACACTTCGATGAGGCTTTGGTGGAGCTTCGATGGGGCTTCTGTGAGGCTTCGATGGGGCTTCAGTGGGGCTTCAAGCGAGCTTTGCCATAGACTTCTATGGAGGCTTTGAAGACGCTTTGAAGCACCACTAAAGCTACATGGGGTATAATTTTTGAAGCAAAGCAAAAGTAGGTGTTTTGAAGCAAGTGTAAACTAGCCGTTAATGTGTGTTGAAGCCGAAGCAAGTGTAAATGAGCCCTTAAAGCACCTGTGCAAGATAAAGGAAGACCTGCAAACATGGTCTGTTGGGGGTACTTGAGGACAGGGTGGAGAACCACTCCAGTAGCTGACTGAAACTGATAAATGGAATTGGTTGTACAGAATAAAGTAGCGCAGAGTTCATTGAGGATGTGCAAAGAGAAATTAAGCAGTGCAAAGTTCATTGACAATGTGCAAACAGAATAAATGGTGCAAAGTTCATTGACAATGTGCTAAGTGCAGGAACTCTATGCAGCCAATCAGATCTCAGTTACTTTAATTGGTTACTTTAGAATATGAAATCTGCTTGTTAAGTTTTCACTTTGCACATTGTCATTGCACTTTGCACTGAATTACTGAGGAAGCCTGTGTGTCTAATGGGGCGTTTAAGTATTGATTAAAGTCAGTGACTACTGATGTGGAACAGATTCTTTCTGCCAAAGCTGTAGACTCATTTTCTCAGGAGTGCTTATGCTTAATCACTCAATACCTTTAGATATAATGACGACAGAGCACAGCCATGAAATGTTCATCAATGGCCAAAATATAGGTCACTATAAGGTTGATTTACTCAAACTGGAGCGTGCAGAATCTGGTGCAGAAACCAATCAGCTTCCAAGTTTTATATCAAAGCTTAACTGAACAAGTTGAAGTAAGAAGCTGATTGGCTACCATGCAGAGATTTTGCACTTACCAGTTTTAGTAAATTAACCCCTGTGTGACTGCCATTAAAATGGCCATTGTTTATATTATTGACATCACTTTTTTTTAATTGATTGCATTGTTGTAATTTGCATAATATAAGTAGCCTCGTTCATACCAGGGCACCAGAACAGTACTGAGGAGTTTGTATTGAACCTGAGGAGACCTGGATTAGAGGAATCAGAAAAATAATAATTATTTTCCTAGCATACAGAAATGTTGCACATTGTGTCTGTTAATACTATGAAAGCGCTGTGCTAGCAGTCTGCCATGGTTTCTTTGTTCTGTATTGTATACTTGATCAGTAAATCCATCAGCTTCAGGCTCCAGCCATTGATGGAGTCTTTCCCGTCATATAATTTTTTTTTTCTTTTGAATAATAAGATTTGAAGTTTGGACTGTTGCTTCTTCAAGAAACGATATTGTTTTTAAATGGCCATTGCACCCTATTAATCTCAGTGGCTTCCTCTAATGCATCTTGACAGTTATCCACGTAATGAACTCTAATGAAATGACTGGTGGAACCTGCCTGTGAATGCCGCTGCTGCCGCCGGGAGCCAGCTTGTTGAAATGTAAGGGCAGATTGAGAAACCCGGGCAACCTTCACTCGATCCCAAGGTCAAGAATGAAAAGCGAGCGTGTCTTGCTGGCTTCTGTGTGGTGAGCGTCTCTCAGCGGGATTCATTCGTGCAGACGATATTTCTTCCCTGCTGGAAGTATCTGCAGTGCAGGAATCCGCATGCCTTCTGGCAGGAGAAGAGTTAAGGCGGCATTACCCTAAACTCGCATCTTTTGCCATTCCTTTCGCTTTTTAACCTTCATCTGAATTTCTCTTTTCACTGTCTCAGAAGCACGTACAGAACAGCACAAAAGCAATTATCAAGGAATCTGCAATGGCTGGTCTTTTCTCCAGGGGTGCCTGCATCGCTGATTCCGAGAGGGCTGCAGCAAAATCCTAGGCGAGGATGGTGGTTAGCGGTGAAACAAAGCTTAGTGCTTCTGCTTGTAGTGTGGATTGGGCAGGAGAGTGTAACTGGCCGTGAAGTTTTATGTGTGCGCAAGATGATGTATTTTATGTAGCGCCGTTATGACACAAAGGGGAACCTTTAAAAGAGCTGAGGAATAACTCGCATTCTACAAATAGAGAGAAGGTTTCTTTTTTCAAAAAGGGAAATAGTTTTATGAAAATAGCTAAATTCAACAAATTTAATGTGTTTTACCATAAAACACATTTCTCATGAGCAGTTCATACACCTAAATATTAACAGCTGGCTCTTATTTCTCCTTCACGTTGTTCTCAGTAGCACCACCTTCTCATTTAAATTAGCTATTGGATTTGTCTGGCTTCCCATTTCTTTTCATTAAAATGTGAAAAACCTCCTTATTTGCAGTGTTTTGATATAATTTAGATATTTGAGGAATAGTGATGTTCAATATATATATATATATATATATATATATATATATATATATATATATATATACATACATACATACATACACATATTTACACGCACATACATACATACACATATTTACACACACATACATACATACACATATATACAGACACATACATATACATACACACACTCCCACACATATACATACACATATATACATACATATACATACACACACTCACCCATACACATATATACACACACATACCATACACACACACACACATATATATATACACACACATATATATATATATATATATAAATATATAGATATATATAGATATATATCTATATATTTATATATATATTTATTGAACATCACTAAGCCTCAAATACCTAAATTATATAAAAACACTGCAAATAAGGAGGTTTTTCACATTTTAATGAAAAGAAATTGGAAGCCAGACAAATCCATATGTAATATATTATGTATATATTTTAAAGTGTTAATAAACCTAAAAGCAAACATTTATTATATTGTAGCGTACCAATTCTTAGATGTGTCTTTTTTAATCTTTCTTTCTTTCTTTCTTTTATTTCTATTCTATTTCTATTTTATTTCTATTTCTATTTCTATTCTTTTCTTTCCACCTGGGCATCCTGCACATGTAAGTCTGCTGTTTTTCGACAGAACAAGCTGTCCTGCAGATGTAGCAGTTATATTGTTGAGACCATTTACTACTGGCAGTGGTGCTTACAATGATCAGCTTTTATTTACTTATGTAAAACACTTATCCCAACAGAAAAAAAAAACTATTGCTGTAAAACCCCTTTTACACTGAAGCTCCGCTAAAACAGCGCTAAATCGCTGGTCAGTTTTGCGGGGCTTTAGTTGCGTTTTAGCGGCGCTTTTCGGGCACTAGTAGGCTGTTTTTTTTTTTTTTAAGGTCCCATGACAACGGGACCTTTAAAAAAAATAAAAAAGACCTGTTTTGCGGTGCATTCAAAGCACTTTTAAGGCACTTTGGAAGTGCTGCCTATTCATTTCAATGGGCAGAATGTTTTGGGAGCACAATTTACAGCGCTCCCAAACCACCCCAAAGATGCTGCTTGCAGGACTTTCTCTAGCGTCCCGCAAGTGCACAGCCTCAGTGTGAAAGCACACATTGCAATGAATGGGAGGAAGTTTTCAGGTGCTTTTCAGAGGCTATTTCTAGCACAAAAATGCCTGAAAACTGCCTCAATGTGAAAGGGGTCTAACTGCCTATAAAGTGTTAGGGTTCGTTCACACCAGATGCAGTCCAATGCGTTTTTTATTCCGCTTCAACAACGCGTGGATAGTGTTTAACATGGATTTCAATGGTCCCAAGTTCCCACCAGTGCAGTGCGTTCTAGTACAGTCAATAAAAGTAGAATATGTTGCTTTTGTTTTCCGTATGAAATGCGGCAAAACGCATCAAAAAGGCACATTTTTTCAATTGTCCTCAATTGAGATAAAAAAAAAAAATAGAGGGGAAAAAAGTAAAGATGTACAGGAAGTAATCAAAAACCCATCAAAAACATACATTGCGAAGCGCATCCGGACTGCAGAAATTGTGGTGTGAACCGGCCGAAAAAGGGAGTTTGGCTTCAATTTGTTAGTGTATCTAATATCCCCTTCCCTCAGACTGACATTGCTGCGGTTCAAAGGTGTTGTTGCTGCTCCTTCATCTCAATTGTAGGCACTCTGATACAGAAGGTGTGTTACTGGCCAGATCACCAGGTGAAAACAGAATAAAAGACTAAAAAAAAAAAAAAAAAGTAATGCAGCCATCACATCTAATGTTTGCTGAGCTGTAATATGTTACATTTTTGGTTTGGGGTATAAGATTCAGTGTTAAAGGAGTTGTAAAGGCAGAAGTTTTTTTTTTTTTTTTTTTATCTTAAGGCATTCTATGCATTTAGATAAAAAGCCTTCTGAGTGTAGCAGCCCTCCCCAGCACCCCTAATGCTTACCTGAGCCCCATCTCTGTCCAGCGATGTCTACGAGTCCTTCGGCCATCCGGGACTCTCCCTCCCAATTGGCTGATACACAGCAGTGGCGCCATTGGCTCCCGCAGCTGTCAATCAAAGTCGGTTTGCCAATCAGGAGTGAGAGGGGGTGGGCTGAATGGACACACAAAGCTTCAGCTTGGCTCCGGTGCCCCCATAACAAGCTGCTTGCTGTGGGGGCACTCGACAGGAGGGAGGGACCAGGAGCAGAAAAGAGGGACCCGAGAAGAGGATCTGAGCTGCTGTGTGCAAAACCACTGCAACAGATCAGGTAAGTATAACATGTTTATTATTGTATTTAAAAAAAAAAAAACAAGACTTTACAATTACTTTAAGTATTTAATTATATTTAATTTCGGGTACTAATTTCTTCCAAATAAGTAAAATCATTTTTGATGTAACAATCACTTTACAGTTTAGAATAGCATTACTTTAAGCACTACACTGTAAATCTTTCTAGCTCCATGATTGTACGTAGTCATGGAACAACCATCCCCAAAATATTCCTTACTGGAAAAAAAAATGTGCATCTTATGCTGGGCAGTGTACATATGATCAGGTAGTATGTAATAAAAGACCAAACTGAGAGGGATTTGTGTGTTTCTCAGTCCGGTTATTACTGCAGATCATCTACAGTAGGGGCCTTTCTGTCATCACCTTGCGTACATCTCTTCAGCACTTGAGCGGGTGGACACAATTAATTAGCTTGGCAGTAAGCTGCTGGCACATCTGTACGAGGTTCCCAGAGTTCTCAAGGCATAAGAAGCACTTTAAATTAAGCCGAAAGAACCAGCTGCTTCTTTGTGAGCTATTCTGACCCAGAGAGTTTATGGTGTCATTGGTTTATTAGGAATCCCCTTTGTAAAAAGTTTAACCTTCCACAATTGTATTAGGAATTGCACTTCAGTATTGGAGAGGGCCCTGAGAGCCTGTGGGGAATGGTGGATTAATTGCAGGTTGTAATGCCTTGAACTGCATACCAGTGCTCCATAAATTCTTTGTATGGGATGTCTGCAATCTTCACAAACACTCACTTCTCTTCTATTCATGATGAACTCTCTATTGGGGTCTCTTCTCATTATTTATGCTTCTTAGGTGTGAGCTTTGAGAAAATATTTGGACTTTTTTTTTTTTAGTAGGGCAAAGAATGGTGCTTTGAGTGCAGCAACCAATGAGAAGACATATTTTTGATAAAATCCCGTAAACTGAAACCTGGTTGCTATGAAGTTTCTTTATTTTGAATGTCATCATTGTACTTTACTCTGCTTAAAGTGGAGCTCCAGCCCCCACAAAATAGGACACTTACCTGTCCAGGGGCCCTGTGATGTCGGCGGCACCCCAGACAATTTTTCAATTGGCATTTGGGTGCTGCCGCCACCATTCCTTTTAAGGGAAACTGGCTTCACAGCCGGTTCCCTACTGCGCATGTGCCTTCTGAATAGCCCGGCAGCAGGGAAGGAGGAAGAGGGGGGCCGAACTTCCTGTGGCGAGGTCTCCTGGAAGTGGGGATGGGTACCTGTCAAAAATGGGTACCCGCTCTACCCCCCACCCCCCCCCCCCCCCCCCGGAAGGTGCCAAAGAAATGGAAATAGCAAGGCATAGGGGTTGATTTACTAAAACTGGAGAGTGCAAGCTCCTGTGCATGGTAGCCAATCAACTTCTAACTTATTTATTTATTACAGGTAATTATATACATCAATTTACAAAGTGCTTCACATATATATATAATATATATATATATATATATATATATATATATATATATTTATATATATATATATATATATATATATATATATATATATATATATATATATATATTGCACATTCACATCAGTCCCTGCCCTCAAAGAGCTTACAATCCAAGGACCCTAACTCACATTCATACATACACATACTAGGGCCAATTAACCTACCAGCATGTCTTTGGAGTGTGGGAGGAAACTGGAGTACCCGGTGGAATCCCACGCAGGCACAGGGAGGACATACACATTCCAGGCAGGTTGTGTCTTTGCCTGGTTACCTCCAAGCGATGTCTGCACAGCTTGGATACTCACCCAGCCCCCCCGATCCAGCATTGTCCTCTTGACAGCCTTCCGTCAACAGACATTGCTTGATCCTACGCTGCATCTTCTTCATGATGTGATCGAGAGGTCCTCCAGCTCTTCCTGGTTCAGCCGGCAGGGCTTCACGATGATGCACCGCTAAGCCCGCCTTCCTCCTCTTCACTCAATGAAAGTCTAAAGGTTTCCCAGGATATCTATCTTGCATATCCCAGGAGGCCCAGTGAGTGCTGTTCTCATCGTTCGCCTAGGCCAGGGATATTCAAACTTTGGCCCTCTAGCTGTTGCAGAACTACATCCCATATACGCTAATATGTAGCAACGTTTGTATTGGTCCACAAATGTTTTTACAAGTTTTGCCTTCTTGGCTGTTGTGTTAGGCTTCATGCACACGAGACACCAGTGCAAACTCTGCTGAACACGTTTTTAAAAGCTGAATCCGGCATTTAGAAATGCCTGTTTTGCCGTGTTTGCATGCTGCGTTTAGCTGCGTTTTACCGCGTTTGCATCTAGAAGCGTTTAGTTAAGATAACAAAGACCCTTCCCAAGCACTTTTCTGCAGCAGAGAATTACATTTTGCAACCCGATTTTGGTGCCCCATATCTTGGGGCCACTTGGTGCTAGAAACCCCAACTTTGGATCTGTTGTGCACACTAAAGTTGGGGTTCCTAGCACCATGTGGCCCCGAGATATGGGGCCCCAAAGTCGGGTCGCAAAATGTCATTCTCTGCTGCAGAAAAGTGCTTGACATTTTCCGACCCGAATTTGGGCCCTGCATCTCAGGGCCACTTGGTGCTAGGAACCCCAACTTTGGATATGTTGTAGTGCTAGTTCCACTGTGTTTGCAGACCAAATTCCTAGGTTCCTAGCACCAAGTGGCCCGAGGGGTTCCTAGCCCCAAGTGACCCCGAGATAGGGGGCCCCAAAGTTGGGTCGCAAAATGTCATTCTCTGCTGCAGTTTACCATGATATTTGTGTGTTTTCTGGTCCAAAAAATAGGGTTCCTTTAAAAACACTTATAAACGTGGCTAAACGCGGTACCGCATTTAGCCGCGTTTAGCCACGTTTGGCATCTGAAACGTGGAAAACTTTTGCGTCTGAACCCATTTTTTTGCTTCTGGAAAAACTAGGTTAAACGCAACTGCCTAAAAATGCCAAAAAACGAGACTGTGTAAATGGACACATAGGATAACATTGAATGAGTTCAGGGGCAGTTGAAAAAGTGTCCAACTGCCTCTGAATGCACGTTTAACAGCGTCTCGTGTGTATGAGGCCTTAGGTGTTCTTTTTAATGAGATAAAGGTATGGTAAATTATATTAATTGATAATGCCGTACTAGAGAGGTCTGCTTGTAAATTCATGCTGAATATCATAAGTAGTTGATTGGATACATTTTAACATTCTTGACCTTTTTAGTAGTCTTGCCAAAAGGCACAAACATTAAACTTTTATAGGGTTTGGCCACCCAGCTTCCAGATTTGTCCTTCAATATAGTAAATAAAGGTAAGACAGGAGCATAAAAACAACGATTTGAAAGGCACTGAAGCTTGACCTCATAGTTGTTTTAGACAAGTCAAGCTGCAGGTTGCACGTGGGTGTCTAATGTGTGTAGAAGAGCCAGCCAGGCCCCATAGTCTTCCATTTAGGGTCATTCCTCCCTGCCTATACTTGGGACACGCCAGCTGAAGTTATTATCTGAAGAGGGAGAGTGGGGATCTTGTTTTTACAACTGTCACACGCTGCTACTTTATTTATCAATCGGCAGCTACTTTCCTGCCTTTCTTGGCATACTTGGATATGAAGACAGAAACCCGTCTCGGCGCTGCTTAATGCTGGCTGCACTGAGTGATGAATCCTTCTCAGTCACCCATGTCCAAATGTTAATTTAGCCGGCTTGTAAATCTTACTGGATAATTTCAAGTGTTTTATCCACACCCCAGGTTGCTCAAGCCTCCGCGAAAGCACGTTATTATTGACCGTATGTAGGCAAGGAAGACACGCAAGCTTTTTTTAATAAGACATCGAGCAGTGATGTTATGCAAACTGTCACAACTTTGATCAGCCGATGATAGATCAGTTTAAAGAGCAGACAGATCAATAAAGGTGTTTGCTGATTGGTCGCTGTGGGTTACTGCATCCTTTACTTTGACTACTGCCTTATCAAATAAGTCTGATATGTTTAGGTACATTATCTGTCTATACAACCATATTCTAAATAACTGTTTAGCTATTTTAAAGATTCACTTTCGCAATGGGTCCCCACTACAAGGGTTAAAGTGGTTGTAAACCTTAGACATGAAATATGAACAAAGCATATCCCTCTATAGTGTGTACATGTCTCAATTAGGAGCACTAGGTGTCATTTCTGTGTTCTGCTTCATTCCTCTACTATCAGCATGAGTCACTTCTGACAGGTTTTCCTGACACCAAGAGATAAAAAGGTGAAAGGGGAGGGAGCTCCAGCTTAGGGACAGCCTCAGCTCTGTTCCTGTGTACTGTATGAAGGTTGTGTGTCCCTTCCCTCCCATCAGTTCCCAGAGCTCTCCTCACTGAGCTCTGCAGAGTGCAAATTCAGTTCTCCACCCCCTTTTTCCTGAATTTTCAGACAAGCTTTATAAATTCAGCACTTTGGCTATAGAGAAGAGAACACTGTAGATAGACAGGTACAACTTATGTAGGAGATTTGTTTCACCCCTGTGTATAACCTGAGGATAGTCACTTCACTAGGTATCTGTAAGGGTTTACAACCACTTTACACCATCATTTTTGCCTAGAGGATAATGAATATGATGATGTGCTTGCCTTATCCCTCACTTCCACAGTCTTCCACCACATGTGACTGGTGCTGTGGTCCTCCAGGCAGTTTTCTGAAGTCATTCTGTACAATGCAGGACCAGCAGTCCCATATTGTACAGGAGGATGCCAAGGGTTTCCAGAATGTTGGACATGTTAGGACAACACCAGTTCCAAAAGGAGAGATCAGTAGAGTAAGTATATCAACCTATTAATTATCCCCAAGGCAAACGAGCAGTTGCACCTTGGAGTGGGGAAGGTAACCCACTGAAAGCTTACATTTTTTTTCCATGGAGTTCAGATTTAAGCATCCTTTTTATTTTGTATAGGTTTTGTCTTCAATTTCATTGATTATCATCAGAGGTTTAAGCTGATTACACAATACAGGAGGCAGTAAATCTAAATATTACTACCATTTATATATGCCATGACATAAAACAACTTACAAAAAATAAAATACAAAATTGCAAGCGCTCTACCCAAATAACATACAATTATCAGTTTTCAAATAAAAAAAATGATTGGCTATAAAAAAGTTGAGATTTAGAACTTGGCCTTTCATTATTTTACACCCTAACCACAACAAATTAATGAATCTCTTTAGATCATAAAATGCTTGTGTCTGATTTTTTTTTTTCTCATTATGAAATGGAGATTAATAATTTTGCCCAGGGAGTGTCCTCGTCACCAAACCAGCACTTTTCAACACCTCTCCAATCAAAAAAAAGTGCATGAAAATAATAATAGGAAAACCACTAGCTAAGCCATTCCTTGTCTGTGTCTCCTCTTGCAGCTAATCTGAGCCTTCGACACACACACACACACCCTCTCCAGTCTAAACTCGCCCAGCCGGGAAAACCGAAAACTGTAATTTAATGGGCTGCGTCAGAGTCTTCTTGAGAAAATTGCCCAGCTTAATGAAAACAAAATGTAAGCTTAGCATTGATGGTAAACAAAACAAAGATGCACGCACAATGGGACCTGTGGATGGATCTGGGGTTGGAGCAGGCAAAGCCCCAAAGATGCTTCTATTCTCATTGAAAGAACGCTAAGCATTCAAGGTCACTCAGTAAGAAATGGCAAGGTCGGCCCAGGACCTGGTGTGATTAGTATGTGAATAGGAAGCTGAGCAGGCTGAGAATCGGAGATCCTGAAATCAGTTTTAATTACCCAGAAGCATTGGTTTGGATGGTCTCTTCCATTAAATAGATGACTTTAGATTCATTTATTACTGAGGCACAAAAAAATGAGGGTTATTATGAGGAGCAAATTCACCTAGAGCCATGGGTACTGTTGGATAAAACACTCTAAAGTGTATTCATAGCAAATTATTGCCTGTTCCACTTACCTGAATATAGAATAATAAAATACATAAAGAGGATTCTGGGAGAATACTTTTATTTAAAATGTTCTTTGGGTGAATTCCAAACACCATATTAATAAAATAACTATTAATTTCATAAATGATGTAAATGTGCTCAGTTGAAATTTAATCTGGTGTACTCTGATTTCCATTTAGTGAGGCTTGGGTTTGACTTTGCTTGTAGAACATTCAGATGTGAAACAGATATCTGCCCTGCACAGTTGGGCTTAAACCAACCTGTCAAGCTTGGCACCTTTATTTCCTATCATCCTTGCTGATAACGTCAAGATTTTTATCGGCGTATGCCTGCCCCCCCTCCTTCATGTTGTGTTCAACTGTCACCCGCTACTCTCCGAATACCGTCTCCATTCATGTTGGTGGAGAAGGTGGGGGCCTTCCTCTGACCCATCTCCCTCTTCAGACCTGCCAGCATCTGCGTGCCTAGTTTTCCGCTTGGCTGCTCATGTGTTCAGAAGCTGCCTGGGCCTCGTCCCACATACCAATTACTGACTTTTTGCTTTCTGAAGATCTTGATTCAATGTGGCATATTTTCCCACGTGAAAGTGGACATAGCCTTTTGGAAAGGTGCCCTCACAGGCTACGTGTTGCAGAGAATGGAAAGTGCAGTGGTGAAAGAAGCCACACGTTCTTAAAGATTTAAAGGCCAAGTCCACCCAATACTGTTATTTCAGTTTTTGGTGGACACTGGTGGGTTGAATTACTCACTGGCATCTTTTTTTTCGCCTAAGGACGTTTGCATCAAGTAGCTAGACTTACTTGTCAATTGTCCTCACTAGAAATAGTCAGATGGGTGATTCAGTCTGACTGCATAAACCGAAATATTCGTGTTCAGTGGACCTAGGATAGCTGTAGACCTTAGAGACCATGAGGCATGCATACAGATTTTAATTACATACAGATAACCGTGTAAACATGCATGCTTGACTTGCCAAGTGTGCCTGTTCATACTTACAAAACAGAGAGCCTCGATTATACAATCTTCACTGCTGAAAATATTTCCTGTGCCATCTATTGGTATTTTGCAGACATGGGGATCACTGCAAAGTCTACCCATAATCTATGGAATAATCTGTATCTAGCTTGGGAAGTATGAGGACAATACATTGGAAGCCATGAGGGCAGTGACAGAAATGTGCGTTGTTTCTAAACATATTTTTTTTTGTAGGTGGAGCTTACTGTTTCTTCTTTGTGTTAACTATAACTATCTTCTGTACAAAAAATATATATAGTATAAGTATCTTTTTATTTTTGTTGTTTATTTTACATTACATATTCATTTTGTTAACAGGTCCACCATCAGCTCCTCAGAACCTGATTTCCAATGTCAATGAAACCTCTGTGAATTTGGAGTGGACTGCTCCTCAGAACAATGGCGGAAGGACAGATGTTTCTTACAATGTGGTCTGTAAGAGATGTGGTGCTGATCTAACTCGCTGCCGGCCATGTGGCTCTGGAGTTCATTTCACACCCCAGCAAAATACTCTGAAGACAACCAAAGTGTCCATCACTGACCTGCAAGCTCATACCAACTACACCTTTGAAATCTGGTCAGTGAATGGAGTGTCCAAACAGAACCCTAGTCAAGATCAGTCTGTGTCAGTGACTGTGACAACCAACCAAGCTGGTATGAGTTTTTTTCTTGCTTTATTTAAGCATAAATGTTATGTTATGCACACAGAATATAGTGATATGAATATGTGCAGCTATTATTATAATTCTTTTTAGAATATTACAAAGTTACTGGAGATTTTATCTTGATAGAATGCCTTAAGAATTCAGAGCCCACTATCGTCTGACTAGTACATGTTAATAATCATGCCCTTACTCCATCATTAATGAGTCAGTTGTATTCATCACACAGGCGGTACATATCTGGTAGTGGTGTACCCGCAAATAAGTGTCATCTGAAGAAGCCGAAATATCTAGCAGCCCACTGCTTGGACCGTGTGAAAATCTCCCGATGCTTATTATTTTAATAGGCAAGGAGAGAATCCTGATTTAAATATGCAAATGTCGCTGCTCATCATTTTGTTTATTATCCACGGGTAGTGTCTTCACCCTCCAGGACAGTCCGTACTCGCAGTGTTCAGATTGTGACAGACGCTCAAAGCCTGAATGGTGCCACACTCTGACAGGCACTCCATGGGGAAGAGCTGGCACAGGGAGAATCTGAAGATCCTTCAACCCAGCCTCAGATACACATTCATAGCAGCATGAGAAGTCTGCTATAAAACAACCATGACACACATTTGAAAAGCTAGAGACATGTTCTTTTTACCTCTCTTCATCGCTAGACAGTATGAAACCAAGGATGGCAATGGGGCTGTGGACTTTGAATCATAATATTTTTTCCCTGTCATTTGATAAGTAAAAGTTACTTACTAAAAAACGTAATTTGCAAACCCCCAATTTACAGCACAAAATATTTATTTATTCCCGACGTAAAATAGCTGAAGGGAAAGTTCCTTTAGGAGGGGGTAGTTATTAAGCAGATTTTTGTCTTTCTATTGCAAATCCAGTTGCTTTTCGATTTGCAAAAACATACAATGGTTTTGTGCGCATTTTGAAACCTCTGTGCCTGAAGTCCTGGTCAGCCAATTGTACTTGCAGCAGGACTTCCCCTAAAGCTGAAACAGCTAAGAAGTGGTCAGGGTTATGCTTTACATGTACATTATATTTAGTTTAGGGAATCATTTGATAACTATGATCACTCGGTAGCTTCACCAACAACTTTCCCCATTCCTATGAAATAATAGAATGATATGCTTTAATGACATGAGACTTGATCCTCTGCAGCAGGGGTCTCCAAACTTTTCAAACAAAGGGCCAGTTTACTGTTCTTCAGACTTTGGGGGGGGGGGGGGGGGGGCGCTGAATTGTGTCCAGTGATGGAATAAAAATGTCCTGGGCCCAGCATTAGTGAGAATAAATATGGTCTCAGGGTTGGTGGTCAGTAGGATGAGGAATAGTGCCCCATCATTTGTGTCAGTGGGAGGAATAGTGCCCCATCATTCTTGTCAGTGGCAGGTATTATGCCCCACTGTTGGTGTCGCACAGTGGTCTCCAAATTGTGGCCCGAGGGCCGGAAGGTGCCCTTTGTTAGTCTTTTCCAGCCCTTGGGGCACAGTTTGAAGACCACTGTTCTACAGGTTAAAGTGAAACATAGCCATATAAGGGATCTCTGTGTACTGGCGGGAACAATACACACAGGCTGGTTAGGATGCTTTACTGTATTTTGTTTCCCAAATATTTAGCTGAAACCTATTTAGGTTTTATTAAAAAAAAGGGAAACCTATTACCCATTGAAACCAATCATATTCCAGCTTGTAGGGTTCCAGAACAGATTAGAAAATGAAAGTTGGTGCCTTCTTATTAGCAATGCTCCTTTTAATCTTGAAGGACGATTAGGAAATTGAGGGGGGCAAGTCAATAAAGCCTTTGAGACACTTTTCTGGCGTTTTTGGCCTTATTAGAAAATCCAGTGCAAAATTTATGAAAATTGTGCAAGCGTTTCTTTGCTATTTTGGATGCAAGTGATAATTTCAGTTTGTTCTTCTGTGGGACACTTTTACATTGTGGCACTATGGCTGTAACAAATTCATTAAGACCCTCTTTCATGTTGGAGTAAATTGTGTCATACATGTAAGTATTCTGTTGCAGATAAAATTCTGTCTAAGGCAATTCTGCAGATTCATATATACAGCAGGGGTGTCCAACCTTATTGACCTTCCTGGGCCACATTAGAAGAAAAGTAATTGTCTTGGGCCACACATAAAATACAGGAACAATAAGGATAGCTGATGAGCAGAAAAAGTCAGGCAGATCACAAGTCAACGATCACTGATATAGATAATGTACCTACTGTATCTGAGTGATAAAACTTAGTAAGTAAAAAGTAAAAGAGGACAAAATAAAACTAGTGTGATAGTTGACACTGTTTTTTGATAAATTAACCCATCAATATCTGGTTTAATGGACGTAGTAGCAATTTAATAAATTCTCAAGGTGCTAATGGGATATTTTGGTCCTAATTTTGACCTTTGTGTGCTTCATTCTTGAAAATAGCTGCTAACAAATATAGGTGCTGCCGAAAACTGATAAATAAGGCGTGATTGTGAAGAGTAGGATATTTTTCAGTGGGAACATAAAACATATAAAAGTCCAGTAAAGGGACACTGTCAATTTTTTCTTCGGCTGCGTGTGTTTGAATGTCTTGGGCTGCAGGTTGGACACCCCTGATATACGGCTTACCAACGGTTACATAAATGTGTTGCAAGTTAAGCCATTTTTGGCACTGATGGGAGACCGATATCTATTGAGTGTCTACAATGCCTTTACTGAATAGTAAGGACTGTTTATAGAACCTGTAAGCATTTGACAGGAGGCTTCTATCACAAGTCAAGAATATATAATTTAATAGTATTACAAATACAAAGTGAAAATATCTATTTCCCAAAAAGTCGAGGCGTGTTTGGTTTGGGATCGTATTGAGAATTCATCACCAGAGATGGAAGACTGAACACTGTATAAGAGCTAGGAAGAAAGGCTCTCTGTTGGTCCTCTTGTTCCCTTCACTTTCTGTAGGGGAGGCCTCTCTGCTCTACTGAACGCTTTTCGTTTTTTTTTTTTTTTTTAAGGACTCAACAGTACTGGCTGTGCCAACAGACATAAACAAAACACGTTTGGGATCAGTTACCCAAACGAGTCACCTCTTGTTCCTTCTCTCCATCACATCACAGCTTGCTGGACACAGGATACACCAATTAGCACAGAAAGTGTGTAAATAAATTGAACAAGGCTTTACCCTAAGAGAGGCGATAGATAGTTTTAAACAGCTGTTGGCCGTTCAAAGTCAGCCCAGATTTTGGCAGTGTGCGGTTTGATGCCCAGTGAAAATACAGAACCCTATAACATAAACAATCACTACCCTAATTAATTGCACTCTCTGATGCTGATATATAAACTTATTTTTTTTTTTTATGATGAAATCCGACTGCTGTTTTCTATATGCCTGCCAAATGCCTCGTAGGCATTTAATTATTCCTTCTGAATTTAAAGCTGAACTCCGGGCAGATGTAGAAGACACAAATTATTGCAGCTCTGCATTTTTAATGCCTCATTAATACATCATTAAAGTGGTTCTAAAAGCTGAAGGTTTTTATATTTTTTTTTTTACCTTCATGCTTTCTATGCATGAAAGTAAAAAACCTTTGTGCAGCTGCCCCCCTCCCCAAATACTTGCCTGATCTCGATCCAGTGATGTGCATGAGAGCAGTGGCTCTCTCCAACCCTCTGCTTTCTCATTGGCTTAGAGGCAGCAGCAGAAGCCAGCTGCTGTCAATCACAGACAGTGAGGAGGGAGCAGGGGGCGGAGCTGAGCTGCACTGTGTGAGTTTAATGGCTCAGGAGTGAGCATCCATGAGTGCCCCAACAGCAAGTGGGCTGCTATGGGGGCACTTGGCGGAAGGGAGGAGCCGGGGGGGACCAGAGATGCTCTGTGCAAAACATTTATAACATTTTTTTTTTGTTTGTTTAATCTACCTTTAGTATCACTTAAAGTGCATTTCCTAATGCAGCACCTCATTTGAAAAGGGATCGCTTTAGGCAATCCATGTGTAAGTTCACCCCGCTTCCCCTGTATTTGTAGCTGGTGACTTTTATTTATTTATTTTTATTTTTAAACAATTTAAAGGTCCTCTTTAAATGCAGGCAGTGTAAGTATCTGAAATGACTTTGGAATCAGCCTTTTGCACTCCCTGTATAGCAGATCTCAGAAAAACTGAAGGTAAAGCAGCACAGGGAGTCAACAAATTGTGCTGCAGTGCAAGGAGTGTGCTGACAGGAGGAGAGAGCAGAGTGGCAAAGAGATAAGCTCATCAGTCTGTTAGGCCAGCCATACACGGTTCGAATGCAGAACCGGCCGAGATTCGAACCATAATTGGGCAAGCTGAATGTACCAAGTTTATCGATCAACTTGGGTACAACCAGCCTGCTGGATCCGCTATCGATAATTACTGTCTTCTTGCCCTTTGCTGGGAGAACACTGTCTGTGTTGATGGGGGGAATCGTGCGCATTTGGGTTGCAGGAAAGAAATTGGCACCATGCCTTACTTTTCTATCTATCGATCTATAGATATATATATATAAATATCTATAGATATATATAGATCGATCAATCTATCTATCTATCTATCTATCTATCTATCTATCTATCTATCTATCTATCTATCTATCTATCTATCTATCTATCTATCTATCTATCTATCGAGATAGATAGATAGATAGATAGATAGATAGATAGATAGATAGATAGATAGATAGATAGATAGATAGATAGATAGATAGATAGATAGATAGATAGATAGATAGATAGATAGAGCTATCTATATATATATAGATAAATAGATATTTATCTATATATATAATTTGGTCTGCAAATTTAGCTGTTTGCTTGGAGGTTTTTTTTTTACATTTTCTTGACCAGGATTTCATACTGTGTGTTTCTAATAACCATTTTAAGAATTTGGCACACCTAGCAACTCTTGAAACACACAAATACAATGATGTCAGGTTCTTGGATGGTAGAAATTTTCCAGCAACCTGAGTGTTCCTTTGGCTAGTGCGAAGGATTTTTGTTGCTAAGATACATTTTAAAAAACTGTTCTCTCTGGTTATAAAATCAGTATTCATATCCTTTCCATGTGTGTAGAAAATATCCCTGTGTGAGTTTTATTGTACCTGGTGCCATAGTGCCGCTGGTGTCACCACGCTATGGAGTTTCCGTAGGGGTGAGATGATTTCCATAGGACGGGTGACAATGTCACTGCTTGATACTGTACACAAGATGAAGTGCTGTGGCTTTTTTCTCTTCTTTTCTGTCTCTTCATTTCCATATCAATTTCACTTCTTGGTTAGGCAGCTTTTATCTAGCTAATGTTGATGGCTGAGCCGTGCCAGCATGAAAAAAAGCCGCATCCTTAAGTCTGGGTGGAGTTGTTTGCCCCGGAGGCTGAACCGACAATCCAGCCAGCTCGCTGTTTACCAACACCCCAGTGTTGTGGGCTATGTGCTGGAAATGGAATCATTGGCTGCTGTGATTGCTGCGTTCCCAGCTCCGGGTGATATAAACAGTGTGTGCCTCTAATGACTGATAAAGGCTTCAGGGAGGAAGATGTCAGTAGGAGATCAGCACTGATCTCTACAGCATTATGTAGTGTGTTTAATAAAACAAAAGGCAACATGCACTGATAGCAACCAATCAGAACTTGGTACAGCTCTAAACAGATGAAAGCTGATTTCTGATTGGTTGCTATAGGTAACTGTTTTCTTTACATCTCTTTAGTCTGAGAACATTCTGTATACTGAGGGCCCATTTAAACTGTTGTGTTTTAACACACTAAAATGCATGTGTCCAACTTCCCTTTAATAAAAATATTGTTGTCTTTTAAAAATATTTTTTTTTTCCTGAATTTTTAGTGTACTGTGAGGATACAGAAGTCAGCACATCTAGGTATTTTTATACATTGGCAGTAAAGCTGCACGATTCTGGAAAAAATGCAAATCACAATTTTTTTGCTTAGAATAAAGAGCCC